>NC_045962.1:12716529-12986529 GCF_010909765.2 Amblyraja radiata | reverse complement strand
GGCACAGTGGTGCAGCGATAGAGTGCCAGAGACCCGGGTTCCATCCTGACTACGGGCGCTGTCTGTACGGAGTTTGCACATTCCACATTCCTCCCACATTCCAGTAACGGTGGCGCAGCAGTAGGGTTGCTGCCTTACAGCAAATGCAGCGCCGGAGACCCGGGTTCGATCCCGATTATGGGATTATGCTGTCTGTATGGAGTTTGTACATTCTCCCCGTGATCTGTGCGGGTTTTCTCCGAGATCATCGTTTCCTCCCACATTCCAAAGACGTACAGGTTAATTGACTTGGTAAATATTAAAATTGTCCCTAGTGGATGTAGGATAGTGTAGGATAGACCCGGTGGGCTGAAGGGCCTGTTTCCGTGCTGTATCTCTAAACTAAACTCCAAAACCGTACAGGTTTGTAATTGGCTTAGCATAAATGTAAACTGTCCCTAGTGTGTGTGTGTAGAATAATGTTAATGTGCGGGGATCACTGATTGGTGCAGACTTTCTGGGCAGAAGGGCCTGTTTCCGCACTGTATCTCTAAACTTAAAAAAACTAAGCTAATCTGCAGTTTCTTGTGTCTCCATTTTGTTTATATATTGTTGGATTATACACCTATATGAAATTTATGTTGACAGTACAGCTGTTTATGTCAAAAAGTAGGTCAAATTGCATGGACACTAATGCATGGAAATATATTTGGGATTATTCTTGTATTGGATGTTGAAAGCAAAAATCTCAAACAAATATGAACGGATGTATAGAGAGTTAGCGCCATCTAGCACCATCTTGTGGAAATAGAACAATTATGATCATCAAGGATTTCAACATCAGGGAACCTTGCAGGTTGACTTTGCAGGCTCATGAATACCTCGGAAATAAGTGTATAATGCAACACATCAAGAGCCCACAGAATGGGATAAGATGTACTTTAATTAAAGGATTGACAAGGTACAGATGGCAGCATATTGCATGTCTCAAACTTGCAGCAGGTGCTGGTGTTTATTGCATGGGAGCAGCTGAATAGAGACCGCAATCAACACAATGTGACCTGATCGCCAACATGGCGTGCTTGGCATTGCAAGAAGCCAAAAGTAATCCATCCAAATGCATTGACATTTGCTTAGCTTAGCCCTCCCTCCGCATACCACAACCACCACCCTCTCCTCCCGGAAAAAAAGAGTAAACTAATGTAGGTACGGTGGCAGACCATGTGGATTGCAAATCTCGTAGAGGTTTAATGCAACCACGGGTAGTTACCCCAGTATATTCAAATGAAACAAAATACATGTGTGGACCTCTAATCACCAAAGGCATTTGACAAACAGAATCACATGCAAGGATGCCATTTTATCCATCGGCAGGTCATATTGCCCAGTGGTATGAATATTAATTTCTTTAACTTCAAGTAACCCCAGCATTCCCTCTCTCTCTATCCCACCCCCACTAGCTTCTCGTTTATCACCCTCAACAAACAGTGAACAATGGCCTGTTTCCTTTATCATCGTTAATTTTTTTGCATATCTTTCATTCATTGTTCTTTATATCTCAACATCATCATTTATATCTCTCGTTTCCCTTATCCATAACCAGTCTGAAGAAAGGTCACAACCCGAAACGTCACCCATTGCTTCTCTCCAGAGATGCTGCCTTTCCCGCCGAGTTATTCCAGCTTTTGTATCTATCTAATAGTCATATCAATATCATCGCATTATTACTTGCCAGAAAAGCCACAGTATTGTAGGTGTTTCAAGGTTACTTTGCTATGGAAAATAGATGACACTTTAAAACATCAAACATATTTTATTTTTGTAGCATATATTCTGACATGTTCTCTATTCATCAAAAAGAGCCAGAGAATGATATTCAATAGTATTCATACTTCTATTTTCTACAGAGAACACACACAGAAAACACTACAATCCTCTGCAAAGAAAATCTATCACATTCAGCTCCATACCACAGTAGCCAAAATGCTGCATTATTAAACACTTTACAAATCAAATCCCGTTGGATGCGGCAGTTTATGAGCAATATTTTGCATATACTATTAAAAGAAGCATTTATTTTAAATTGGAATATATTTTCTAGACTGCTACAAACATTCAAATTGTTGAAAAGGCTTTCTTAAGTTATTTGAGTCTTCAATTGAATTGTTACAACACATAAATATTGGCAAAATCTGATATTTAATCTTTAAATCTGCCTATACACCACTTTTATTTCCATTTCTTTAAAGTTTAGACCACAGCTTGGATGATGTAAAATAACAATCTTGAAGTGCAATTGATTTTAAAATAATGGATTATTAAAATATGTTGGGAGTCTGACTTAGAGGCTTGAGATAAGACTGCAATATTCATCCGAATGATGTAGAAGGGATGTTTCCACTAGTGGGAGAGTCTAGGACAGGGGCGGGGAACCTGCGGCCTTAAGGCTGCATGCGACCTTCTAGGCCATCCAGTGCGGCCTTTTGAATGAATCCAAATTTTGTAGAACAAATCCTTTTATTTTTATTAATATGTTTTTGTTTGTCTTTTATTATTTTTATTTTAATCTTAAAATGAACGTATTTAAAATACCAAAGAATAAAAGAAGATTTAACTAAATAATCCTCCCTGACTGACGGCCACAATTAAAACATTAGTAAGTCATGAGGGCTATTTTAACACCTGTTAAGTTCATGATTTAGTTCTAATGCGACTCTAGAATGTACGTTAACCTCCCTGCCTGATTGGCGCCACCACCACCTGAGGCTGGTTGACGAGAGGGAAAATGTCGGGGAGAGTCTGCTGGCCGTCCAGTCTTCAGTATTATCAACTTTTGATAGCGGAGCACGTGGCTTTCCATTTGAAGTTGAATTTGAGTATAGTTAAACAGCATATTTGTTACTCCCTTTGGGCACTCTTATGGGTAGAACACGAGGAATAGATTTCTTCAACAACTTTCAAGATAAATGTCGAGAAGTTTATACTGGATTTGGTTAATTTAGTGAGTGTATGTACAGACGGTGCACCTTCCATGACAGGAAAACGTGAAGGGTTTATTGCACAGATAAAAAAAGGTATTATCAGATCCAAATGCTCCCATTTCTTTTCATTGTATCTTACATCAGCAAAATCTCTGTGCTGAATCTGCTATTTTAAGTGACACTTTGCAACAAGTTATAAGTATTGTTAACTATATTAGTGCAAATGCAACACGGCATCGTCAGTTTCGTAATATGCTAAAGTTGGACGGTGAGGCATTCAGCGTGGATTTTCTGTATCATTGTAAAGTGCGTTGGTTATCGCAGGGACAGGTGTTAGCAAACTTTTTATCTTTGCGAGAACAGATAGTTAAATTTCATGAAGAACAGAATCAGCAATGTGAATTATTGAAAAAAGATTTCTACAGATATACTGCATTTCTGTGTGATATCATGTCAAAGCAAAATGACTTGAATGCTTCTTTGCAAGGTAAAACTAAGTCTATATATGATACTAGACTAAGTGGGACCCATTGGGTCCCAGCATCACACAGGAGGGCTGGTCATCCAACGCAAT
Source organism: Amblyraja radiata (assembly GCF_010909765.2). Lineage (NCBI taxonomy): Eukaryota > Metazoa > Chordata > Chondrichthyes > Rajiformes > Rajidae > Amblyraja > Amblyraja radiata. Next base: position 12,982,995 of record NC_045962.1, on the reverse strand, counting down.
ATTCCACCTCTCCACCAATTCTAATATTGGTGGCCAGTTGGGGGGGGGGGGGCTTTCTGGAGCGCTAGTATGGGTGTTGTGGGCTGAAGGGAATGGTTTCCAGAGGGCTAGTATGCAAATTGTGCGCCAAATCAATTCTTGGGCTGGCGTCTCAGTCAATCAAGCCTGTTGTGCTGGCAACTCACTCACTCACGGCTGGTGGGCTGGTAGTTGACTCATGGCTAATCCTTGAAATTCTATTTCAAGCAGGGTATAAGGCCACCAAATTCAAGTGCAGTTTCTTACCACTTCTAGCAGGGTGCAAGGCCACCAAATTCAAGTGCAGTTTCATACCATTTGAAGTAGGGTGCAAAGCCACTAAAGACAGCGAGTCGTGACCTCTCCCTCCTCCATCTTGAAGAGACTGAGCCACACCCACATTTCCGTGTTGTATAACCCCTCCCCCCCCACCGGAAAAGGTGTGGCTTTCATGGAGTGATTGACAGGAGAGAGATTCTCAACATTTAAAAAAAAATTAATAACACTTTTATTTTTCATTGATGGGAAGAATTATCTGCACCTGCTCAGCGGAGGGGGACTGAGTAAGATGGCCAAAAAATCACAGCCGTAAGTGGTAGCATTTTATCTAAAATCAATATACAGTGCAAACAGGAAGTAAGTGCATTTACAGTAGTGCCTTTCAACTTCAAGCCAATGCACCCAAGCCACCATTTGCAGTAAGTAGTGCATTTGAACTTCATGCCACCATTTGCAGTAAGTGGTGCCTTTCAACCAAGCCAATGCACCCAAGCCACCATTTGCAGTAAGTAGTGTATTTTCTACTTCAAGCCAAAGCTCCCAAGCCACCATTTGCAGTAAGTAGTGCCTTTCAACTTCAAGCCAAAGCAACCAAGCCACCATTTGCAGTAAGTAGTGCCTTTCAACTTCAAGCTAATGCTCCCAAGCCACCATTTGCAGTAAGTAGTGCCTTTCAACTTCAAGCCAAAGCAACCAAGCCACCATTTGCAGTAATAGTGCCTTTCAACTTCGCCAAAGCTCCCAAGCCACCATTTGCAGTAAGTAGTGCCTTTCAATTTCATGTCACCATTTGCAGTAAGTGGTGTCTTTCAACTTCAAGCCACACCCAAGCCACACCCAAGCCATCATTTGCAGGAAGTAGTGCCTTTCAACTTCAAAGCTCCCAAGCCACCATTTGCAGTAAGTAGTGCCTTTCAACTTCAAGCCAAAGCAACCAAGCCACCATTTGCAGTAATAGTGCCTTTCAACTTCAAGCCAAAGCTCCCAAAGCCACCATTTGCAGTAAGTAGTGCCTTTCAACTTCAAACCAAAGCTCCCAAGCCACCATTTGCAGTAAGTAGTGCCTTTCAACTTCAAACCAAAGATCCCAAGCCACCACTTGCAGTAAGTAGTGCCTTTCAACTTCATGCCACCATTTGCAGTGCCTTTCAACTTAATGCCAAAGCACCCAAGCTACAATTTGCAGTAAGTAGTTCCTTTCAATTTAAAGCCAAAGCACCCAAGCCACCATTTGCAGTTAGTAGTGCCTTTCAACTTCAAGCCACAATTTGCAGTAAGTAGTGCCTTTCAACTTCAAGCCAATGCACCCACGCCCCCATTTGCAGTAAGTAATGCATTTTAACTTCAAGCCATTGCACCCAAGCCACCATCTGCAGTAAGTAGTGCCTTTCAACTTCAAGCCACACCCAAGCCACACCCAAGTCATCATTTGCAGTAAGTAGTGCCTTTCAACTTCAAGTCAAAGATCCCAAGCCACCATTTGCAGTAAGTAGTGCCTCTCAACTTCAAGCCAAAGCAACCAAGCCACCATTTGCAGTAAGTAGTGCCTTTCAACTTCATGCCACCATTTGCAGTAAGTGGTGTCTTTCAACTTCAAGCCACACCCAAGCCACACCCAAGCCATCATTTGCAGGAAGTAGTGCCTTTCAACTTCAAAGCTCCCAAGCCACCATTTGCAGTAAGTAGTGCCTTTCAACTTCAAGCCAAAGCAACCAAGCCACCATTTGCAGTAATAGTGCCTTTCAACTTCAAGCCAAAGCTCCCAAAGCCACCATTTGCAGTAAGTAGTGCCTTTCAACTTCAAACCAAAGCTCCCAAGCCACCATTTGCAGTAAGTAGTGCTTTCAACTTCAAGCCAAAGCACCCAAGCAACCATTTGCAGTAAGTAGTGCCTTTCAACATCATGCCACCATTTGCAGTAAGTAATGCCTTTCAACTTCAAGCCATTGCACCCAAGCCACCATTTGTAGTAAGTACTGCCTTTCAACTGCAAGCCAAAGCATCCAAGCCACCATTTGCAGTAAGTAGTGCCTTTCAACTTCAACTTCAACATTCCGGAAGTGGCGGCGCTGGTAAACGGCTGCGGCTCGCCTGCAGTCCGTTTGTCATTACTTTTTTATGTTGTTTTTTTTTCGTTTTGTCTAGTTAGTTTTTGTTTTTTAGGTTGTGTTTATGTGGGGGGGGGGTTGAAATGGGGCTTGCTGTCTCTCTCTTCGGGGGAATACGACTTTTTTTATCGTATCCCCCTTCTCTGCCTCCGTCTGCGTTGAGGCCTGATGGCGGAGCTGGCTGCCTCGAGACTCCGGAGGCAGAGCCAGTCAGGACTTGCACTGGGCTCGCTCCCATGAGGGTGACCCAGCTCGGGGCTGGAACGGTGCTCCCGTCGGAGTGGCCCAGCCCGAGGGTGGAACGGCGCTCCCGTCGGAGTGGCCCAGCCCGAGGTGGAACGGCGCTCCCGTCGGAGTGGCCCAGCCCGAGGGAGGAATGGCGCTCCCGTCGGAGTGGACCAGCCCGAGGGAGGAATGGCGTTCCTGTCGGAGTGGCCCAGCCCGAGGGAGGAATGGCGCTCCCGTCGGAGTGGCCCAGCTCGAGGGAGGAACGGCACTCACGTGAGGGCGATCCGGCTCGGGGCTGGAACAGTGCTCCGGTGGCTGGGACGGCGTTCTGGCGGCTATGACCTGAGTCCGGGGTTGAGCCGCGGGTCAGCGGCTGCGTCCGTTGGACTGGAGGGCGGCAGCTTCGACCACCCCGGGCCGCCGTGTTTGAGCCGGACTGTTGCGGGGTTCGGTGAGCCGCGGGACTGTTTGTACCATCGCCCGGTGGGGTATCGCCTCAGCGCAGAGGGAGAAGAGGAGGGAAGAGACTGCAGCCCTAAGAATTTTGCCTCCACCACAGTGAGGAGATGCTTGGAGGACTCACTGTGGTGGTGTTAATTTGTGTTTATTGTTGTTATTGTATGATTGTATGTATGACTGCAGGCACGAAATTTCGTTCAGACCGTAATTCAATACAATTCAATGCCGCCATTTGCAGTAAGTAGTGCCTTTCAACTTCAAGCCACAATTTGCAGTAAGTAGTGCCTTTCAACTTCAAGCCAATGCACTCATGCCCCCCATTTGCAGTAAGTAGTGCCTTTCAACTTCAAGCCACACCCAAGCCATCATTTGCAGTAAGTAGTGCCTTTCAACTTAAAGTCAAAGCTCCCAAGCCACCATTTGTAGGAAGTAGTGCCTTTCAACTTCAAGCCAAACCAACCAATCCACCATTTGCAGTAAGTAGTGCCTTTCAACTTCAAGCCAAAGCAACCAATCCACCATTTGCAGTAAGTAGTGCCTTTCAACTTCAAGCCAAAGCAACCAATCCACCATTTGCAGTAAGTAGTGCCTTTCAACTTCATGCCACCATTTGCAGTAAGTGGTGTCTTTCAACTTCAAGCCACACCCAAGCCACACCCAAGCTACCATTTGCAGTAAGTAGTGCCTTTCAACTTCAAGCCAAAGCAACCAAGCCACCATTTGCAGTAATAGTGCCTTTCAACTTCAAGCCAAAGCTCCCAAGCCACCATTTGCAGTAAGTAGTGCCTTTCAATTACAAGATACCCACAAGACATTTTTTTGCAAGCTTTAGAACCAATAGACATTTTTTGCAAGCTTTAGAACCAATAGTCTTTTTTTTTGCAAGCTTTAGAACCAATAGTCATTTTTTGCAAGCTTTAGAACCAATAGAGACACTTTTTGCAAGATTTAGAACCAATAGACACTTTTTGAAAGCTTTAGAACCAATAAACATTTTTTGCAAGCTTTAGAACCAATAGACATTTCTTTGCAAGCTTTAGAACCAATAGACATTTTTTGCAAGCTTTAGAACCAATAGACAATTTTTTGCAAGCTTTAGAACCAATAGACATTTTTTTGCAAGCTTTAGAACCAATAGACATTTTTTGCAAGCTTTAGAACCAATAGACATTTTTTTTGCAAGCTTGAGAACCAATAGACATTTTTTTTGCAAGCTTTAGGACCAATAGTCATTTTTTTTGCAAGCTTTAGAAACAATAGACATTTTTTTGCAAGCTTTAGAAACAATAGACATTTTTTTGCAAGCTTTAGAACCAATAGACATTTTTTGCAAGCTTTCGAACCAATAGACATTGTTTTGCAAGCTTTAGAACCAATAGACTTTTTTGCAAGCTTTAGAAGCAATAGAGACAATTTTTGCAAGCTTTAGAATCAATAGGAGACACTTTTTGCAAGCTTTAGAACCAATAGACATTTTTTTGCAAGCTTTAGAACCAATAGACATTTTTTTTGCAAGCTTTAGAACCAATAGACATTTTTTTGCAAGTTTTAGAACCAATAGACACTTTTTTTGCAAACTTTAGAACCAATAGACATTTTTGGCAAGCTTTAGAACCAATAGAGACACTTTTTGCAAGCTTTAGAACCAATAGACATTTTTTGAAAGCTTTAGAACCAATAGAGACACTTTTTGCAAGCTTTAGAACCAATAGACATTTTTTGAAAGCTTTAGAACCAATAGACATTTTTTGAAAGCTTTAGAACCAATAGACATTTTTTTGCAAGCTTTAGAACCAATAGACATTTTTTTTGCAAGCTTTAGAACCAATAGACATTTTTTTTGCAAGCTTTAGAACCAATAGACACTTTTTTTGCAAGATTTAGAACCAATAGATACATTTTTTGCAAGCTTTAGAACGAATAGACACATTCTGCAAGCATTTTAGAACCACTAAGGGCACTTAGACATGTGTTCAGTGTTATTCACAGCTCAGAGAAACGTGACCCTCTGCCTTCCTCCATCTTGAAGAGACTGTGTGGCACACCACTTCCTGGTTTTATAGTCCTTCCCCCCTGCCGCCAGCGGGGGCAGCAGAGAGAATGGGGAATTTTGTAAAAACATTAATATCTCTGTCATTTTTAATCGACGGAAAAAATCCTCGGCACACATGCGGCGGAGGGGGGCTTTGAGCAAGGTGGCCAAAAATGTCGGCCGTAGGTGGCGGGGTTCTCTCAGAAATCGCAGCACAGATGGCCAAAACCGGTCAAGAACAGACTTTTAGTAATATATAGATGTGGCAAAAAAATCCAAGCATTTCGAAAAAAGCTATCTTTTTTTAAAACTCTTCTTTTCAAAATGAAATTTCGGATGCACATTTTCCCCAGTTAGCGAAGGTCAGTGATGAGCAGGAGGATTCATGCGAATCATTTGAAGAATACGCAGCTGTTCTAGACTTATTAATTAAAGAATGCAATGAAAGGTTCACTGACTTTGAGAATCATGACATCACACTCAAATTACCATTTGAACCTCACCTAGTTGATGTCTCCAAGGCTCCTAAAGAACTACAGATGGAAGTGATTGAGCTCTCAGAAGATGACATTTTAAAGTCCTTATTTGATGCTAAGAAAGCCGATTGAAATATGGAAAAATGCAATAGAATACCCACGTGTTCGGCAACATGCACGAAAAATGCTTTCTTGCTTTTCAACCACTTATTGCTGCCAATCTACATTCTCCTACCTAACCCAAAGCAAGACGCCATTAAGGTCACAAATGACAGATACCCATCTAGAAGATCAGCTGAAACTGCGTACCTCTATGTTGCAACCAAATATTCAAACGCTTTCCCACAAAAAGCAGAAACAACAAAGTCATTAAAAGGTTAGTTAACTTTAGGATTAAGAATTGTTTTTCATTTTCTTGAAGTTAGTACATAGTAGTTAGATTTGTACAAAATAATGTACATTTTGAAGTATATCTAATTGAAGTTTCTTGGATGCGGCCTTATTAGATTACAGATAACTTAATGCGACATTCCAACTTGAAAAGGTTCCCCATCCATGGTCTAGGATTAGAGGTCATGGCCTCAGAAGTAAAGAACATTCCTTTAGGAAGGAGGAGGAATTTCTTTAATCAAAAGCTGATGAATCTGTGAAATTCTTTGCTGCAGGTGGCTGTGGACATTTTTTTAAGGCAGAGATAGATAGATTCTTGATTAGTACGAGTGTCAGGGGTTATGGGGAATAGGCAAGAGAATGGGATTAGGAGGGAGAGACAGATCAGCCATGATTAAATGGTGGAGTAGACTTGAGGGGCCGAATGGCCTAATTCTGCTCCTATCACTTATGACCTTATAACTAAGTCCCCATACTTTAGGGAGAAATTATGTTTTAACTTTCAAACTGCATTGTTAATCTTTCCAATGATTCATAGTTGCTGAATTGGTGTCTTTTGAAGGGTCTGTCCTACCAGATAACTCACCTTCAGGATTCAGTGCCAGAAGAGTGCTTCTGAAAATTGTATTAAAACCGCTCTTTCATCTGGTGAATTTTAAATTAAAAAAATACAATAGCTGGCTCTCAGTGATAGAAATAGCTGGCGCAGTATCAAAATAGTTCAGCTATCAGTAAAGGGTATGCAATTATTGATGGGAAATATAAAGCCCAATGCTTTACTGCAGAGTATTTAAAGCACTCAAGCCTAGAAATTGGATTTCAACCTTTTGAGCATGTTTCATTCCTCAGCTCCATCATAAACATTGACCGCAAAGTTAGGATGGTTTACATCCAGAAATACGACTTGAAATATGGTTCCCAACAGTACTATGTTCAAGGTGAGTATAAAGGAACTGCAGATGCTGATTTACACCAAAGATAGACAAAGAATGCTGGAGTTTTTTCTATAGACATGCAGCATCTCTATAGAAAAGGAATAGGTGACGTTTCGGGTTGAGACCCTTCTTCAGACTGTGGTCTCTCAGTCTGAAGACCCAAAATGTCACCCCTTGAGTTACTCCAACATTTTGTGTCTATCTTCAGCACTATGTTTAACTCAGCTGCCATTAGTCACAGAGGGCACCAAACCTTGAAGGTACCAGTCACATACATACAATAAAGGTGTTCTGGGATTTTGGGGGTGAGGGAGGAGGTGTGGGGTCAGAGACTCAGCAGTCTGAAGAAGGGTCTCGACCCGAAAGGTCATCTATTCCTTCTCTCCAAAGATGTTGCCTGACCCGCTGAGTTACTCCAGCGTTTTGTGTTGATCTTCGGTGCTTTAGAAGGGCCTGGTGGGATGTAGTTGAGATAGTGTTGGCCAGAAATGAAAAGAAAGAAGTTTTGTGATCTCACATAATGTGTCAAGGTGAAGATGACACCAACACAAATACCCTCTTTCTTGCTAATTCTTATGTAAACTGTTAACCACACATCCACATACTCTATTGTACGAAGTGTGTGAAGATTTATCCCGCCTTGTTTGGTCCCATGGAAATGCTCTCTGCTCACACATGCCAAACAGAACTGGCCCACCTGGGCAGAGCTACCAGCTGCTTTAGAATGTAGACTTTAGACTTGAAAGACACAGTGCGGAAACAGGCCCTTGGGACCTTGTGTGTAGGATAGTGTTAGTGTGCCGGGATCGCAGACTCAGTGGGCCGAAGGGCCTGTTTCCACACTGTATCTCTAAACTAATCTAAACAATACAGCTCGGAAGAAACCAACTCGTACAGCCGTGTAAGAATAATCCATTGATTTCTCTCCCTGCAGCCACACTGATTTATTCCTTTAAGGTGCTCCTTCAACTCCCTTTTGAAGCTACAACTGAAGATTCCTCTATTTCTAACCCCATAGTGCATCCAGCCCCTAATCACTCACTGCATAATCATGTCACTTTTGCCAATTGTCATTATCCTTGACCCTTGGCTATATGTCAATGGGAGTTGGCTTTCTTTATCTACTCCTTCAAGAAACTTTGAGGTTTTAACTATCTATCCAACTTCTGGCAAACTCTCTTAGGATAAATATTCCAGTTTATCTGGATTAATTTAAGTAAATTGCATCAACACCCTCTCTAAAAGATTCACATCTTTATTAAAGTGAAGGACCCACAACTGGACATGATAATCTAACTGCAGTGGACTGAAAAGGCAAATACTTCTGTTTCTCTTCAGTCTCAGGATAATCCTAATCTGGTCCCGACTCAAGCCACCAGAGATCCTGTCTGGCCCGTTGAGTTTCTCCAGCAGTCTGCATTTTAATCCAAGGCGGTACGCTGGCGCAGTGTTAGAGTTGCTACCTTACAGCACCAGAGACGCGGGTTCGATCCTGCCTACGGGAGTTTGTAACTACACACTGTACATTCTCCCCGTGACCTGCGTGGGTTTTCTCCGAGATCTTCGGTTTCCTCCCACACTCCAAAGACGTACAGGTTTGCAGGTTAATTGGCTTAATTTTTAATTAAACGTCCCCAGTGTGAGTAGGATACTGTTAATGTGCGGAGATCGTTGGTCAGCGTGGACTCGGTGGGTCGAAGGGCCTGTTTCTGTACCGTATCTCTAAAACTAAAACTAAAACTAAATGTTGCCTCTGAATATGGTCTCTGCCATATGGTGGCAATTTGAAACTCTAAATGGATTGAGATGTGCATCCAAGAAACAGCTTGAGCATCTTCAGTTACTGCTTGACACGCTTAGTTCCTCTAGCAGATAGTTTATTGCTCTGGATCGCAGTCTCTGCAGTCACCAGGGAACAGTCTAACAGACTGTGCAGCAGTCGCGACAGACTGGTGTTTTCAATGGATCCAGCATTCAACATTAGAGCAGCCCATGGTTCTCCTGGATGCTGCCCAGCAGCATAGATGATCTGGGGTTGCTGCCTTACAACACACGGGACCCGGGTTGCATCCTGACTACTGGTGCTGTCTGTACGGAGTCTGTACTTTCTCCCTGTGAGCACAGGTTCCGCGGGTTGGAACAGCGGCATTGCAGACAAGATGCCTGCAGGCCTTTGCACCACTGTCTACCTCAGTCGCCTGGCAACTCATCTGCTTTGATGTCCTCCTTCACAACGGCACCCAAGGATTGGCCTTCCAGAATGGAACAGTGGTGCAGCGGCACAGTTGCTGCCTTACAGCGCCTGAGTTGCTGCCCTATAGCGCCTGGGACCCCGGTTCCATGCTGATTATGGGTTCTGCCTGTACGGAGTTTGCACGGTTTCCCTGTGACTACGTGGGTTTTCTCCGGGTGCTCCAGTTTCCTCCCACACTCCAAAGACGTATAGGCTGGCAGGTTAATTGGCTTTGGTAAGAATGTCCTTAGTGTGTGTAGGATAGCACAAGTGTACGGGGTAATTGCTGTTCGGCGCGGACTCGGTGGGCCAAAGGACCTGTTTCCACGCTGTATGTCCAGCCTAAACTAAACTAAACTAAACCTCTCAAACAGTTCACTCTCCCATACTGTCATCTCAGACTGCACGGCAACAGTCTGGAGTAATGAGGCAGGAGTTACTCATGGCGCAAGAGTAATAGAGTAGTCTTCCAGCAGCCAATCTACAGCTACACAGGGGACAATGTGTCAAAGAGCAAGGACGTTGAAATCCACATAAAAAGTGGTGAAGCAGGAAAGGCACTATTATATTGAAGTTCAGTTTCAAATGTTATGATTTCCATTGCTTGTAAGTTAGTTTTAGTTTTATCATTACAAACAATTCCCTACACAATTAGTTTAACGATACAGCATGGAAACTGGCCCTTCGTTCCATCGAGTCCACGCAGACCATCGATCACCTATTCACACTAGCTCTATGTTATCCTAATCTCACATCCCTACACACTTAGGGCATTTTACAGAGGCCAATGAACCTACAGATCCGCATGTCTTCGGGATGAGGGAGCAAACTGGAGCACCAGGAGGTAACCCAGGTGGAAGAATGTGCAAACTCAACACAGGCATCATCCGAGTTCAGGATGGAACCCGGGACTCTGGCATTGTGAGGTGGCAGCTCCAGCAGCTGTACCAGTATGCTGCCACAATGCATCCTCATTGAGGGAACATTCATCTTTGATTGCATACTTGGGGCAGCATCAATGGGCATTGCTGTAGATTCCACAATGCTTCAGCTGGAAAGGCTGTTCATCGAATGCTTCCAGTACCATCACCACTAAGGTAGCGGTTTTATGAGCATGTCCTCACATAACCCTGAATAAAGCATTCGTTGTTAGTTTCACTCATCACCGTGGACCTAAGAAGACGTTTGAGCAGTGTGCAGTGAATTGAGAAGCTGGATGATGTCTGCGGAGTGTTCCTTTAAACAAGAAAAAACCCTACAAAATAGAGGAACATGCTCTCCAATGCATTGAGACAGTTCCATGATTGTCCTGGATTGCAGCAGGAAGCTCCCATTTCCATTTATAGGGATGGAAATAGTCCGAATGGTAGAAACTTAGCAGGTGGGCTAACATGAATAGTGCACAAAGTCATAAAGAATGCTTTGATAGCAGGAAATGAACACCCACACAAGCTACTCGGCATGAAACCGAGTTTTGTTTGATTTACGTGGACAAAACGGGTTGTTCTAATCAAACAATTTCTGCACCTGCATGCAATCTCTGAGGTCTCTTTATTGAGATGTTCTCTGCAATATCCATCACAACAGCCCTGCAGAGGCATAGCATGAACATTAGCAATATTTTTAGACTTTAGAGATACTGCGCGGAAACAGGCTCTTCGGCCCACCGAGCCCGCGCCGACTGGCCATACTCTTACACTAGAATTATCCTACACATTAGAGACAATTTACAATTTTTACCAAAGCCAATTAACCTACAAACCTGTATATCTTTGGAATGTGGGGGGAAACTCACACAGGTCACGGGGAGGACGTACAAACTCCGTACAGACAGCACCCGCAGTCAGAATCGATCCAAGGTATCTGGCACAGCAAGGCAGCAACTCTACTGCTGCGCCCCTGTGTTTTGCTAAAATCTCGTGGTTCATCTGGGTCACAGATTCACCTTACCTGCCTTGAATAAAGGAAGGTTATTTTCCGGTACTATTTCAACAATGCAGCATTAAGAAATGTCCTTTGTCGATGTCAAATATTCTCTGCCGCAATATGAGAGCCTATGTTCGAGACTTCCCACTTACAATGCTCTGTATGTCAGTTACATTAATGATGCAATCATTATAATTTTATTAGCACCTCTGGTCGGTATACTTTATGTTGCCATCGCAGGCAATAAACTCTAAAATGTGGAAGGTGTAACAAAACGAGATTTCACTGGTCGGTGAATTAGAGTTAGGGGCCTGTCCCACTTTGGCGATTTTTCAGGTGACTGCCGGTCACACACACACACACACACACACACACACACACACACACACACACACACACACACACACACACACACACACACACACACACACACACACACACACACACACACACACACACACACACACACACACACACACACACACACACACACACACACACACACACACACCTTCCTTCACCAGCCCGTTATGCAGGCGTGGGACAGGGCAAGCGGGGGGAGTGCTGTCTGAGTGAAATTCACACGGTGCAAAGCCAATGTGATGCAGACACATACCGCGATGAACAGGAAGGCACTGTAATGAAGGAGCTAAAAAGCACGGTGTACAGTAATGCCCCTGTCCCACTTGGGAAATTTGAACGGAAACCTCTGGAGACTTTGCGCCCCACCCAAGGTTTCCGTGCGGTTCCCGGAGGTTTTTGCCAGTCTCCCTACCTGCTTCCACTACCTGCAACCTCCGGCAACCACCTGCAACCTCCGGGAACCGCACGGAAACCTTGGGTGGGACGCAAAGTCTCCAGAGGTTTCCGTTCAGGTTTCCTAAGTGGGACAGGGGCATTAGTCATTTAAAAGAGGATGGGAGAGGGGAGAGAAGGAGTGGAGACAACTTTTAAGAAGCCAGAGATACACGGCTGTGAAGCTCGGTGGACATTTAACATTACCGGTTGGTTATCCTTGGTTCTGAAAACGACTGCTTATTTTTTCTCCCAATGATCCAATGAAATTTATCGGTCAACACCGGCTACAACCTATGAGAACCTAAGAGAACCTTCCACCTCCTGGCAACCAACTAGGACCTCCTGGCGACCCACCTACGGCACGAGGATTCTCGCTACTCTCCATGGCGGCTTAATTCTAGTCGCCGCTAATTTTTCAACATGTTGAAAATTTTGCGATGACCATAATGAGGCCGTGACTAGTTCCCAGAATGCGGGAACTCCTCACGACCATGAAGGCGACACCCCGGCAACCACCCGTGAACATGTGGCAACCATGTGGCATGGAAATCGCTATCAAAATATGGAGGGGACCGAGAGACAGGGGGGACAGAATTTATTGGCGGCAGCGCGCGCATGCGCACACTCACACACACACGCGCGAGGCTTCGGAGGCTCAATCCAGCGCTCAATGCAGCTCAGCTCAACAGGCAGTCTCGCCGGGTTAACCTACAGCCCTGCCTGGACTGACGGGACACCAGCGCTACTTCTCCGCGCTGGCTGTCAACCTGGGCCATATTTCCCGCAAGTTCAGGCAGGGCTGTAGGTTAACCTGGCGGGACAGGCAGAGTTGAGCTCGGTTTAGCGCTGCTTCTCTGCGCCAGCTGTGGGCCTGGGGGCACCGCTCCCGTTTGACTCCCGACGTCTCTGGCCACCCCCAGGCGTGGGGGGGGGCCACTCGGGTGGTGACGGGACAGCGCCGGGGAGCCAAGATCGATCCTGGCAGCAGATGAGGCGCAGGTCTGTGCTGAGAGTGTTTTGGCATGTCTCCCTCCTCCAATCATCGCGCTGAATTATCATGTCCCGCCCCCATTGCCTGCTGACCGACGTCTCTCTCGTCCAATCAGCGCCCTCGATCATCAGTCCCACCCCCACTGTCTCGCGGAAAGCGGAGATTTCACCGGGTTTTAAAATCCGGATTACAAAAAATGGGGGGGGGATGGGGGGGGGGATGGGACTGTCCCCCACCTCTCAAAGCAGTGGGGAACGTGTCCCACCTGGCCCTCCTGGGATGTCCGCCCCTGCATATGGCGACTGCATAGTCTCCTGCAGTCACCTAAAAAGTCGCCTAAATGGGGCAGGCCCATTCGGTGTCGTATCTTTACAACTTTATGATCGAATTAATACAGTGCACTGTAAAAACTCGGCAGAAACATCCAGATTCAATTCAATGTAAATGATCTGTTTTAATTTGTACATTGTGTTTTTTTTTCTTCGTGTCTATCAACTTCATATACCATATTTACATTTATGGCGCAACTAATTTAGAACCATTTTCACTAACTACATTCACTTGCTGATATCTTAAGGGCTTGTCCCACTTAGGCTATTTTTTAGGCGACTGTCATAGTCGTAGCAGGTCACCGAAAAACCGGCAACTGGACCCCCCTACGACAATGTCTACAACAATGTCTATGACAAGCTACAACAACCTACCACCTAGTTGACGTCAAGCTACGGCAAGCTACCGACAACCGGCGACCCATTAGGAAATTCAACTATGACCACACCTGCGACAACCTACGACCACACCTGCGACAACCTACGACCACACAGGCGACAACCTACGACAACCAAAGTCAACCTACGTCCACCAGCGACAAGCTACGACAAGCTGCGACCTGTCGGCGACAACTGAAGTCAACTGAAGACAATTCAGTCGCCGGTACCTGTCGCCAGTTGACGTAGGTTGACGTAGATAGTCGCCAATGCAATTTACCAAAGTCAGCACCGGCTACAATCTACGTCATCTGGCGACAACCTACGACAGCACCTGCGTCAGGACAAGTCAAGCAACGCTCATTGGTGGCAACCTACTGCCGGCGAAAAATTTTGAACGTTGAAATTCCAGTGGTGTCCAGAAAGACGCTACGACTCTTTGGGCAACTGAGGAGACTACTCATGACCATACAGGTGACACCCCGGCAACCATGTGGCGACAGCCTAGTCGCCTGTAGTCGCCTAATAAATAGCCTAAGTGGGACAGGCCCTTTATTCTTTTCTTAGAAAGTGCTGTTAGTTTAATTCTTACTTTCAGTTACTCTTTCTGGTTCTCACTAGCTGTCTTGTTCCTCTTCACATATTGCTACACTAACAAATTATGTTTTCCCCCTTCTTGAATACATAGAAATTCCTTCCAGCCTTCAATTCTATTACTCAGACTTTGCCAGTTTTGGTTCTCCAAAGTCTTTGATCCCTTAAAGCCGCAATTTGGTTAAACTTTCTTTCCTCAGCTTCCCTGTACCTTCCTGTCAGTTTTCATAACTGCACCTTGCTCTTTGTTGGGGATTACTCAGGGGTTAAACATGATGTGGAAGGTGCAGCCATTAAATCAAATGTGAACCCGTGTGCAAAATATCTTTTCTGATGCACATTGAAAGCTGTAATCAGTTTGAAGTTAAAAGGACACCTTTGCAAACAGAGAGGTTGTTTAGTCACATGACCACAACACATTATCATAGGCATTAGCCAAATGTAAAATAATGGGGTATGTTAGACACTAAGAACTGCAGATGCTGGGATCTTTCATAGAAAACAAGGTGCTGGAGTAACTCAATGGGTTAGGCAACATCTCTGGAGGATAGACAAAAAATGCTGGAGTAACTCAGCAGGACAGTCAGCATCTCTGGAGAGAAGGAATTGGTGATGTTTCAGGTTGAGACCCTTCGTCAGACTATTCTCTGGAGGACAAGGATAGACGACATTTTGGGTCGAGATGCTTCCTCAGACTGATTGTAGCAGGCGGGAGAAAGCTGGAAAAGAGGTAGGGCGGAACAAAAGCCTGGCAACGATAGTGGAGTCAGTGGATATGGGGAGAAGGCAGGAATGGGGTACTGATTGGGGATGATCAGCAATGATCCCATTGAATTGCGGTGCTGGTTCGAAGGGCTGAATGGCCTACTCCTGCACCTATTGTCTATTGGCAAGTGATAGGTGAAAACAGATAAGAAGGGTTTTGATTGCCAGATAGATGGACATAGGTTAGCGATGAAAAAGAGATCGAGGGAAGACAAAAAGGAACAAAATGAGACAAAATGGTGTCAGATAAGCAGGAGTATGTTAATTGGCCTACGTCAAATCAGAGCAGCATGGTCGTGCAGCGGTAGAGTTGCTGCCTTACAGCGCCAGAGACCCAGGTTCAATCCTCACTACGGGTGCTGATGGTATGGAGTTTGTACATTCTCCCTGTGAGCTGCACGGGTTTTCTCCGGGATCTCCGGTTTCCTCCCACACTCCAAAGGTTTGTAGGTTAATTGGCTTGGTACAGTTGTAAAACGTGTCTCTAGCGTGTGTAGGATAGCATTAGTGTGCAGGGATCACAAGTCGGTGTGGACCTGGTGGGTTGAAGGGATTGTTTCCACACTGTTTCTCTAAACTAAACTAAACGAAAATCAGACATCTTCAGTTAAAGTTATTTCACACCATTGTGATAAAGATGAAGGAAACTTCCAGCCCAGACTTCCTGTGCCATTTGGCACATGGTCATCGGCATATTTGTCTGGTTGTCACTAATTGAGGTAGTTGTGTACTCAGGTGAGTTAGCCCTTATTACATGAATTTTTGGTATTTGTGTTCCCTGTCCTCAGAGGCTTTTAGACCATCTGTGTAAAGTACCTGTACTTTGAACCAACGAAGATGTTGGAACATTCGACCCCAGGAATGAATGAGTTAACTTATGATGAGTGTTTGATGGCACTGGGCCTCTGTTCACTGGAGTTTAGAAGGATGAGGGGGTACCTCATGAAAATTACCGAATAGTGAAAGGCTTGGATAGAGTGCATGTGGAGAGGATGTTTCCACTAGTGGGAGAGTCTAGGATCAGACATTGCCTCAGAATTAAAGTAAGTTCCTTTAGGAAGGAGATTAGGAGGAATTTCTTAAATATGAGGGTGGTGAATCTGTCAAATTCTTTGCCACAGAAGGCTGTGGAGGCCATCAGTGGATATTTTGAAGGCAGAGATAGATAGATTCTTGATTAGTACGGTGTCAGGGGTTATGGGGAGAAGGCAGGAGAATGGGGTTAGGAGGGAGTGATAGATCAGCCATGATTGAATGACAGAGTAGATTTGATGGTCCGAATGGCCTAATTCTGCTCCAATCACTTATGACAAGACATTCAGATGTGTCTTGTTAGCTGCATTGTGCTCACATTGTAAATGTGTAGTTCAATGTCAGACTCAAAATATTTGAAGCCAACAATATCACTGTAGCAAAGAAATAGACACAAAGTGCTGCAGTAACTCAGAGGGTCAGACAGCATCTCTGGTGAACATGATTTTGTAAATCAGCATCTGCAATTGGTGGTAGCCAGTGCCATCTTCTTCGCTGCCGTGTGCTGGGGCAGCAGGGCGAAGGCTGCGGACGCCAATAGGATCAACAAACTCATCAGGAAGGCTGGCTCCAGTTAGGTCGAGTTAGATTCATGGGAGGTGGTCTCTGGAGGGGAGGATGCTCCTCAAACTGCAGAGCTTCTTGGACAATACAGCTCACACCCTCCATGACACACCGGTCAACCTGAGGAGTACCTTCGGCAACAGACTGGTTCCACCGATGCAGGACAGAAGGCCACAGGAGATCCTTCTTCCCTGTGGCTATCAAGCTTTACAACTCCTCCCCCTTCTGTCGTGGGGTAGACTGAGACTGACTCCCCTCCCCCCACCTCCTCTTAAATCTCTGCACATCCCCCAAGCCTTCACACTCAAAACTTTAATTTCTTGTTTCATTTATTTTGTGTTTTTTATGACTGTTGGCAAATTAATTTCCCTCCAGGGATAAATAAAGTTATATTGTATCGTATCGTATTTCCTTATGCCTACGAATATCATTGCAGTTATTGAAATTGTATTGAATCACCTGCAGTTTTCTTTGATTTTGAGAGTATAAACATTTGATGCACTTTGAGCTTCAGAGCTTCTACCATGAGGGTTTCCGAGATTGTCAGTATATAAACCTTGATGAATGAAGAGTTATATATCAACCAGCTTCAAACTCCAAGTTGTCTAATTCAAAAGGTCACAGCACTCTTCTCTTTTGAAGGGTTTGCCTGTCCGCCTGAAGAAGGGTCTCAACACGAAAAACATCGCCTATTTCTTCTCTCCAGATATGCTACCCGTCCTGCTGAGTTACTCCAGCATTTTGTGTCTATCTTCCTTTCTTCTTCCCCCCCCCCCCCCCCACTTTTCCCTCTCACCTGAATTCCCCTACCCTGAGATGAAGACTCTGTACCATTCACCCTATCTGGTCCCCTCATGATTTTATACACCTCTATAAGATTACCCTTCAGCCTCCTGCACTCCAAGCAATAAAGTCATCACCCACCCAACCTCGCCCTATAGCTCAGATCTGCCTATCCCAGTAACATCTTTGTAAATGTTCTCTGCACTCTTTCCCAGCTAATGACATATTTTCTATAACAGGAAGACCAAATCTGTACACAATACTCCGAAATGCAACCTCATCAATGGCTTGTATAACTGTAACATAAGGCCCCGACTTCTTTACTCAGATCCCTGACTGAATAAGGCAAGCTTGCCAAAAGCCCTCTTCAACACCCTAAACACCTGAGATGCCACTTTCAGGAAATGATGTACTTATACTCCTACATCCCTCTGCCCTACAACACTCCCAAGGGCTCTAGCATTGCGAAGATCCTGGCCTGGTTGTAGTTTACTAAATCCAACACCTCATGTTTATCAGAGTTAAACTCAATTAATCATTCTTCAGCCTACTTGACCAGCTGATCAAGAGCCTGTTGTAATTCATGATAACTATCTTCACTGTCTACTCTATCACCTATTTTGGTGCCATCTGCAAACTTACTAATCATGACTTGTCCATTCCCATCTGATTGGTTGATATACTGTAGATAACGAACAGCAATGGGCCCAACTCTGATCCATGAGGCACACAGCCAGTCACAGGCCTCCAGTCTGAATAACATCCTTCCACCACCACCCTCTGCTTCCTACCATAAAGCCAATTATATATCCAGTTACCTAGCTCTCTCTAGATTCCATGCAATCTAACCTTCCAGAGAAGCCAACTATGTGAACCTTACCAAAGGCCTTGATGAAGTCCATGTGGTCTATATCTATGCTCCTGACCCCATCAAGCTTCTTAGTTACTTCTTCAAAAAATTGCAAACAAATTCATGAGACACAATCTCCCACGCATAAAGCTATGCTGGCTATCCTTAATCAACCTTCATCTTTCCAAATGCATATATATCTTATCTCTCAGAATCCTGTCCAGTAACTTCCTACCACAGATGTTAGGCTTACTGTGCAGTTGTACAGGGTCTTGGTGAGACCACACCTGGAGTATTGCGTACAGTTTTGGTCTCCAAATCTGAGGAAGGACATTATTGACATAGAGGGAGTGCAGAGAAGGTTCACCAGACTGATTCCTGGGATGTCAGGACTGTCTTATGAAGAAAGACTGGATAGACTTGGTTTATACTCTCTAGAATTTAGGAGATTGAGAGGGGATCTTATAGAAACTTACAAAATTCTTAAGGGGTTGGACAGGCTAGATGCAGGAAGATTGCTCCCGATGTTGGGGAAGTCCAGGACAAGGGGTCACAGCTTAAGGATAAGGGGGAAATCCTTTAAAACTGAGATGAGAAGAACTTTTTTCACACAGAGAGTGGTGAATCTCTGGAACTCCCTGCCACAGAGGGTAGTCGAGGCCAGTTCATTGGCTATATTTAAGAGGGAGTTAGATGTGGCCCTTGTGGCTAAGGGGATCAGAGGGTATGGAGAGAAGGCAGGTACGGGATACTGAGTTGGATGATCAGCCATGATCATATTGAATGGCGGTGCAGGCTCGAAGGGCCGAATGGCCTACTCCTGCACCTAATTTCTATGTTTCTATGTTTCTATGGTCTATACCGCCCAGGTGTTTCTTTGCAGCTCTTCATACAACAACATTAGCCACCTTCCAGCCTTCTATCTCCTCACCAGTGTCCAATGATGATTCATATATCTCAGCCAGGACTCCTGCAATTTCTTCTTTAGCTTCCCACAGTGTCCTTGGATAAGTCACATCAGGCCCAGGAGATTTATCTACCTTTCAAACGTCTTTGGATGTCCAGCACCTCCTTGACTGTATTATGGGCTGAGCTCAAGAGATCACCAGAAACTTTCTGATTTCTCTTTTCTTTATATCTTTTTTCATGGTAAGAACAGAGGAGAAATATTCATTGAGGACCTTGCTATTCCCCTGTGGCTCCGCATATGGATGACCACTTTGGTTTCTGAGGTGCCCTATTCTCACTCAAGTTTACTCTTTTCCCCTGGTTGTAATACAATCTCTGGATTCTCCTTAATCTTATCTGCCAGAACTATCCCGTGTGTTCTTTTTGCCCTCCTGATTTCCTTCTTGAGTAAGTGCCTCAATTCCCTAAACTCCTCCAGTGATACACTTGATTCCAGCAGTCTATACCTGACCCATGCCTCATCCTTTATCCTGACCAGAGCCTCCGTTTCTCTTGTCAATCAGGTTTCGTTACCTGTAGCTGCCTTGCCCTTCACTCTAACCTTTCAATCTTATATTTTGTTGTTGTTTTAATACCTGATTTGAAAGTAGTTCCCTGTTTCATGCCATCTCACCTTTATCACAGTTGAATAAAATATGCCAACCAAAATATATCGACATGATCAAAACTGTTGATATGATTAAGGCAGCAGTTCTACTAGTTATATTGTTTCTTTTCCCTTCCTGCATGGCGTAGTTCTGGAAGAAGCTACATATTGACAATATAATTTACAACTAGACCAAACCCAAAGTTCAGATAATTAAATGATCATTTGTCACAAATAGAAACGGATAGTGCTAGAACATATAAGAGTTTATTATTAGAGTCATTCGGCATGGAAATAGGCCATTCGGCCCATCATGTCCATGCTGGTCATCTCCTATTCTCCAACTCTTGGCTCAGTGCCTTCTTCTTCTTCTAGACTTCAACAACCCTCAGGAGGAAAATAATTATTCTTCAAACACCCTCTAAATCTCCTTCCCTTTACCTGAAACCAATGATCTCTGGTTGTAGATATATCTGCTGAAGCAAAATGTTTGTCACTATTCACAGCACCTGTGCCTCATAATTCTGAATCCTCCACGATAACCTTCAGCCTTGTCTACTCCATGAACAACAAGCCCATCGTAACTGAGACACTCCACCCCAGGCAACATCCGTGTGCGGTTCCCTGCATCGTCCCCTGTGCAATCACATCCTTCCTATGCTGTTGTGAGATTGTGATGCATTAGAGATGTATCATGTTGAACTGACCATATTATTATATCTATTATTATTATTATTATTATTATTATTATTATTATTATTATTATTATTATTATTATTATTATTATTATTATTATTATTATTATTATTATTATTATATTATTATATATAACCTAAGCTCAATTAATTTGCACAGGCATCAGCAAAAGGTTAACTGCTTTTCCCCTTCTTTCATAATTTCTATTCATCATGTCAGTCAACTGATAAATACAGAAAACATGGATAGGGCAGGTTTAGAGGGATATGGGCCAAACGCAGGCAGGTGGGACTAGTGTAGAAGGGACATGTTATCATGTTATCAGCTATTATCAGGCAACTGAACCATCCGACCAACAATGAGAGCTGTCCTGAATTACTATCTACTTCATTGGAGACCCTCGAACTATCTTGATCGGACTTTACTGGCTTTATCTTGCACTAAACATTATTCACATTGTTCCCTTTATCATATATCTGTACACTGCGGATGGCTCAATTGTAATCATGTATTGTCTTTCTGCTGACTGGTTAGTACGTAAAAAAAGTTTTTCACTGTACCTTGGTACACGTGATAATATACTAAACTCAGCTCAATCTCAAACATGTTGGGCGGTATGGGCAAGTTGGGCCGAAGGGCCTGTTTCCATGCTGCATGACTCTAGAGCTCTATGATAAGTATTCTGGTACATTGTCATCAAAGGTTTCTTTCCCATGGTTCTAACATTCACAATACATTAGCTGACCAAGACTAAATGCTTACACTGGCTGCATTCATTCTCAGCTCATTTAATTTGCACTGACTTCAGCAGAGTGTTAACTGCTGTTCCCTTCCAGACCTGAGTTAAACGTTGCACTAAACACGTCTTCTGGCTACAACAGTGGGCTGGGATGATAAAGTAGAGAGAATTGTGCACGTTTGAAGTATCAAGGTGATTATTCAGAATCAAATTTTAAATTAGTATTCAGATATAAAAAGAAAGTCGTTAAAAAGGCAGTTAATATTGAACCACTGCTGTAAAACTTCAAACTCATTTATCACTGAGGTTTGTTTATGATTATACGGACATAAATAGGAAACCTTGTTAGAATCAGCCACCACAGCACACTGTGATTTAGATGTTCCCGCACATCTCTGTCCGCATTATGAATTTAAGAAATTAAAACTTCCTTCAGCATTATGTAGCATTGCAACAGTAAAGACACTCATTTAAATCAGATTTTATTTGTAATCAGAATTTGCAGACTGATCATAAGACACTAATTAGAGCCGAGTGATGCGAAATAAATAGCATTCTTTTCTGAAACCTTCAATTAAACTTTACAATTCATAATTAAGACAAACTGCGTAATATTTAAAACATTTGTTACACTAGTCTCTTCTGCATCAATTATATGTGTCATGCAAATGAATGCAGCATTGTAATTACAGCTTTGTTTCAAACCAAATCACTGCAGTTCATTTTCAATAACATTTTTCACTGTGAATACATTTTCTGCTCATCAATAAGAAGGATGTTTGTGCTAGAGGATGTAACGTCAGAGTCACCATAAACATTTCTTTATTTGTCGCAGGAGTTCAATGGAGAGATATTTTATTTTTAATCTGTCTCAACCACAAGAGCTCCCTCTACTGAACATTGTCATTTTTGGGGTGTATGGCAGAAAATTGTTTAACTTGTGTGGCAGCACGGTTTAAGTATGATATGGTTATAGGTTTTTTGCAAAGTCAAAGCCATCTCCTCTATATGTGTTTCCATCATATTTAGTCCAAAATGTACATTGAGAAGTCATCTTGGTGTATCTCGGTTAAGTTTACCCGAATGGTACGAGTTCATTCCAAGAGCTCTCCCGAGTTTTAAAAAAAATCAAACTCGTGGTAAGAACGGAGAATGAACGTAGCAGGTATGTCAGAGCTCGGGGACGTCTCTTAGCGGCTTGTAACGCTAACAGCAGGTACTCGGTAAGACTCGCTAATGGCAGGTAAGCACGGGAAGACTTGTGAAGATTTTTCAACATGATGAAAAATGTCCACGAGAGCCCCGAGTACCGACGACTGGCCATTACCGCAAATCTCCGAGTTCGAATCAGGGCAAACTCGGAAGAGCTCTTGGAATAGACATAGAAACATAGAAAATAGGTGCAGGAGTAGGCCATTCGGCCCTTCGAGCCTGTACCGCCATTCGATATGATCATGGCTGATCATCCAACTCAGTATCCCATCCCTGCCTTCTCTCCATACCCCCTGATCCCTTTAGCCACAAGGGCCACATCTAACTCCCTCTTAAATATCGTACCGTGGGACAGGGCTATTAGAATGAGGAGAATTTCCAATGATGGTTTTAAAATTATCAGGTAAGTTCCAATGATGGTTGGGGAATGGGGGGAGCGTTTTTTTGCTTCAGTGATTCTCTGTTTTTTACGTGCTATATGGGGTCCTAATGCACAACTATTTCTGCACATGCTTTATGTGGAATCAACTCTAAATCTTAGTAAGACACAAAATGCTGGGGTAACTCAGCGGGACAGGCAGCATCTCTGGAGAGACGGAGTGGATGACGTTTCGGGCTGAGATCCTACTTCAGACTGAGAGTCAGGAGAGAGGGAGACTAGAGATATGTGGAAGGGTAAGGTGTGAAAATGACAGATCAAAGCAGACGATGATCAAGGAAATGCAGAATGGATCATTGTTAGCTCAGGAGAGGGTGACAACAAAGCATACTGTGGAAGAAAATATTAAAATCCTTTCTTACTTAATTTTGATTGGAATTGAACAAGGTAACGAAAGGGTTTGCGGATGTGGCAATTGGCATCTCTCGTTGACCAGGTGCAGAAGAGGATCGTGGGAATCAGCAAAGTAAGATTTAGACGTATTACCTCTTGTCTGGGAATGTAAACGTGAAATAGTAGACGGAGATAAGGAAGCTTGTTTTCCTCTGTGGAAAGTAGCATAGAAATGTTGCAGTAAATGCAGGGCTTATAATTGGCTCGGAGAGGAGATGGTGGCGTGGTCCGCATAAAAGAGATAGAATAATGTCAAGATGCCCTTGTATTATGTTTGACTTGTATTCACCATCTGTTGTTGAATAAGATTAATATAAACAGAAAGTATATTATGACTAATGAAATAATTAATAACCTTGCAGTAGATGGTAGTTATATGAAAACATATAGCCAAGGACGAAGTATATTTTCGTATGGTTGTATCTAACAAAAAACAAAAGTTGTTTACTGCACAGTACAACTGTCAGCTAATTCTGCTGTGGTCAGAGAACTGGTGAGCAGTTAACAGCCGCCATCTCTCCTTGATATCATGCAATAAAGGTCTATTGAAGCAAACCTGCAGTCTCCGCTTTTCATTTTCCTTTAATTTCCCTCTAAATTAATTTCTTCCACACATACAATCAGTAAAATTAATCAGGAGGACAGTGAAACTAGTCAGCAAACTAGGGTGGGGGAGTTAACATGAATTTTACTTTTTCATTCCAAACTTACCTGATAATTTTAAAACCACTTTTTTTTTTCCATTGCCTCCTTTGGAAATAATTATTTGAATGCAAATGTTCAGGTGAAATAGCTGGCCAACAAGTAAACTGATTGCTGGGCTCTCCAACCTGACAGAACTAGGATGAGTTCAGCTGTCTGTCTGTATGATCTTTGCCCTGCACTAGATCATGAACAATCTTTTGTAATCTGGTTTCAGTTTCACGAAGCATTTGTTTTACAGATTGTTTTACTGGGAAGAGGTTGCTGTTTAGCCATTCTCAGCTGCTAACGAAAAGTTAGGCAGCCCTATTAATCCCAAGATGGACTACGCTATATAGCTCTCAAGTTCCCATGTATTTCCTTCTAACTCATAGTTTGTCTCTTTTCATCATGCCTTCACTTCACAATGCATTGGCGCGGAGCATTAAAGATGGCAGGCTTCCAAGCACAAGATTTGTACTCTTGACTGAAAATGTCATCAGCCTCTTTTAGCTCTGTATTTTTTCACATTGCCAAAAAGGAAAAGCAGCAGAATAGATACAGTATTCAGAGTTACAGGGGGATATGAACATACAGCATTCAGAAATTGTCATATGACATAATGCCTTGGGCAGGGATTTGCAGACATGCATTTCCATTTAATTTATGATTTATTCATATTAAAACCTAAAAAATACAAAGTTACCCAACATTTGTTGTGGAAGGATTGTCAAGAAGCAAGCATCAGGTGAGTGAGGTAGAAATGTTTGGAGTGCTAAATGCCCTATCCCACGGCACGAGTTCATTCCAAGAGCACTCCTGATTCGAACTCGGAAATTTACGGTAATGGACACTCGTCGGTACTCGGGGCTCTCGTGGACATTTTTCAACATGTTGAAAAATCTTCACGAGTCTTCCCGTGCTTACCTGCCGTTAGCGAGTTTTCCCGAGTACCTGCCGTTAGCGTTACGAGCCCCTAAGTGACGTCCCCGAGTCCGACGTACCCGCTACGTTCATTCTCAGTGCTTACCACGAGTTTGATTTTTTTTTAACTAGGGAGAGCTCTTGGAATAAACTCGTACTGTGGGACAGGGCTTTAAGGCAGGTGAGTGTGAGATGAGGTTTGGAGTACAGCAGATAGGCAGATGTTGAGAGACCAGGTATCAAGAGAATGACCAGAGGTGAATCAGGAATGAATGTTGGCTGTTCACGGCCGGCAAGTGCGGGTTAAATGTTGGGTGTAGTGGAGTAAGATGGATGTGGTGTAAATGTTGGTGTGCAAGAGTAAAATGAATGTGGGCCATGTCATCGAGTCATAGAGTGATACAGTGTGGAAACAGGCCCCTTGGCCCTACTTGCCCACACTGGCCAACATGTCCCAGCTACACGAGACTCACCTGCCTGCACTTGGTTCCTTATCCCTCCAAACCTGTCCTATCCATGTACCTGTCTAAGTGTGTTGGATGTGTAAAATGGGGCGAATGTGTGGCAAAGTATGTAGGACTCAGGAGGCTGTGGGACCAGTGTTGAGAGTTCAAGCATCAGGGACATATGTGAGTGTTGGTCATGTATCGGGTGTGTAAGGGTGATCTGAGCGTGGCTCATGTGTTGGGTAGGCCAGTGTTATCCCAGTGTTGGGTGTGTGGTCTGTGTATCTCACTCAAATTTGCTGCGGTCAGCAAGAGAGGAAGATTTAGTTGATAGACAAAAAAACCTGGAGTAACTCAGCGGGACAGGCAGCATCTCTGAAAGAAGGAATGGGTGGCATTTCGGGTCGAGACCCTTCTTCAGACTGAAAGTCACGGGAAAGGCAAACGAGAGATATAGACGATGACGTAGAGAGATATAGAACAAATTAATGAAAGATAAGCAAAAAAGTAATGGTGATGAAGGAAATAGGCCATTGTTAACTGTTTGCTAGGTGAGAACGAAAAGATAGCATTACCTGGGTGAGGGAGGGATGGAGAGAGAGGGAATGTAGCAGTTACTTGAAGTTAGAGAAAGCAATATCATACCACTGGGTTGTAACTTGCCCAGGCGAAATGTGAGATGCCGTTCCCCCAAGTGAGATATGAGACGCTGATTGCGGGTAGAGTTGACAATTCATATAAGAAGAGGTAAACGTCAGTATGCAGAGTCTGAAGTCCTGCGGAAACCACAGTGACTTGCTGATTAAATTGGGAGCCCAAAGATACAACAGAGTTGACAGGAGGTGGGATGGAGCTGATCGTCTAATATCATGTTCGCTAGTCTTAGGAGTGGTTGTTGCTGTTGCAATTCCCTATTTTGTTCCACCCCTGTCCATGAATACCTGAGTATAGCAGTAAAGAGGTCCTTCTCCAGTTGTATAAGGCCCTGGTGAGACCACATCTGGAGTATTGTGTGCAGTTTTGGCCTCTTAATTTGAGGAATGAAGGACATCTTTGCTATTGAGGCAGAGCAGTGTAGGTTCACGAGGTTAATCCCCGGGAAGGCAGTACTGTTATATGAGGAAAGATTGGAAAGAGTGGGCTTGTATTCACTGGAATTTAGGATGAGAGGTTATCTTATATTATAAAAGGACTGGACAAGCTAGATGCAGGAAATATGTTCCCAATGATGGGGGAGTCCAGAACCAGGGGTCACAGTCACTAAGAATAAAGGAGAGGCCATTTAAAACTGAGATGAGAAAAAACTTTTTCACCCAGAGAGTTGTGAATTTGTGGAATTCTCTGCCACAGAGGGCAGTGGAGGCCATTTCATTGGATGAATTGAAAAGAGAGTTAGATAGAGCTCTAGGGGCTAGCGGAATCAAGGGATATGGGGAGAAGGCAGGCACGTGTTACTGATTGTGGATGATCACAATGAATGGCGGTGCAGGCTCGAAGAGCCAAATGGCCTCCTCCTGCACCTATTTTCTAGGTTTCTATAATATGTGCTAACATAAGACAAATCATTACAATCCGCTTTACTGATATGCGTTTTGAGTTTTGAGCCATCTCCTATTTAATTTTACAATATAAAGGTTCTCGTCTTCCAGTTCACTTGTTTCGGTGAATTATCTCCTTTTTAGTTTGGCTTGGTATAGATGTAAATTGTCCCTAGTGTGTGTAGGATAGCGTTAGTGTGCGTGGATTGCTGGTCGGTGCGGATTTTGGTGGGTCGAAGGGCCTGTTTCGGCACTCTAAAATAAAATTAATAGATGATAACAAAAACATTGGAGTTAACACTGCACCATCACGAAAGATCAAAGGTCTACGTCTGATTTTCAGATCATGAGATTGTTGTCGCAACTGGGTCACAAGGAGGGATGGAAATGTTTAATGTGCGTGACGACTATGACCTTTATATCTTTGCTGCCAGCATTAGAAGGCGATATGAAGGCAAATGGGGAAATTTAAAGCAACATGCAAAGATTCAGGTTGGCACAAACCTATTCTAAGAAGCTAATCTTTTATCATTTCCTTTGAGCTTGCTCCTAACTCCATGAAACTCATTGAAAACACTGAAAGCATGCCCTTGTATCCCAAGGACACTCACTTATTTCCGCTGAACAGTCTGTGTTGGTATTCTAAACATAGTTTCGTTTCATTTATTAGTTTAGTTCAGTGGTACAGCATGGAATCAGTCCCTTCGGGCCACCGAGTCCGCACATAAACACTACCCTACACCCACAATTTACGCCTATACCAAGCCAATTAACCTACAAACATGTGCTTTTTTGGAGCATGGGAGGAAACCGAAGATCTCGGAGAAAACCCACTCGGTCACGGGGAGAAGGTACAAACTCCTTACAGACTGCACCCATAGTTGGGATGGAACCTGTGTCTCCGACGCTGCAGGCACGGTAAGGCAGCAACTATACCGCTGCGCCAACACGCTGCCCTTTCCAAGCTTATATTAAGAAAGTTTATTGAATTGTTTCTTTCTGGTAGATTAATAGTTGATGAATTATGGGCGTATGTAGGACCATAATTGCACCTTAATCAAAACAAAGATATTTAATTGGCAATCATACTAAGCAAAGTATCAGCATTCAAATGAGTTTAGCATATAACATTTGTTTCTTTATGAAATACACTGAGAAGTACGCTACTGCACCACAGTGGTGCAGCGGGTAGAGCTGCTGCCGCACAGCGCCACCGACCCGGGTTCAATCGTGACCCTGAGTTCTGTCTGCATAACCGTGTGGGTTTCTTCCAGGTGCTCCAGTAACCTTCCGCAACCCAACGGCGTGGGTTTTAGGTTAATTGGTCTCTGTAAATTCCCCCAAAGTGTAAGTGGTGCAGGAAAAAGTGGGATAACATAGAACTCGTCTCAGCACGGACTCGGTGATGTCAAAAAGCTGTTTCCAAGCTGTATCTCTTAATCAATCAATCAAATCGAGGCTAAAACATATTCTAGGTTCTTGATTCTAAATATAATCGTTCATCGACAACGCAAGGTATTTTAATGGACTTGGATTTTAGAATTATTACATTGTATGCTTCATGTTCAAATGGAAATTATTGCAAAGGGTATGGTTTTACATTGCAGTTTGACACATAGTACTGACGTGGCTGATATTCCACATAACCAGTCTGACTCTTCTCAAGGTCAAGTGGTGGAACATTGCCTCCATCATCACAGCTAAACCGTGTATATTCCAGGCACTGCTGCAATAATAAAGCTACCTGGCCTATTGCCAGGACTAGGGTGTCGGAATCATACCAAATAGCATCGCTGTTGCAACAGCTTGAGAAGTGATGAAAACAGCAGCAAGAGAGAGTTCATACTGAACTACCCCATGTTAACAGAAGGATTTTATTTGGAGGCGATATCAAAAGTGTCAAACGCTGATCACACAGTGCAACAAAGACGGAATTTGTACACCTCAAAGTCGCCAGATTGCACACATACTTCCTATGTTCATGAGTCCGTGATTGGAGCAGAATTAGGCCACCCAGCCCATCAAGTTCAATCATGGCTGATCTATCTATCCCTCTCAACCCCATTCTTCTGCCTTCTCCCCATAACCCCTGACACCCATACTGATCAAGATTCTATCTATCTACCTTAAAAATATATATTGGCTTGGCCTCCTTAGCCATTTGTGGCATTCAACTCCACCGATTCACCGCCCTCTGACTAAAGAAATTCCTCCTCAACTTCCTATCGGAACGTCTTTTTATGACCTCTGGTCCAAGACTCTCCCACTAATGGAAACATCCTCTTCACATCCACTTTATCCAAGCCTCTCATTCTTCAATACGTTGCTTCCATCCCAGGCATGTTGTGGAATAAACCACTTCAATCTGAATCACTTGAGATCTCATAAAGTGAATGGCCCCAATGGTTAGACACACAAAATATCTCACTGACGTTCACATCATTGCAACCGTTTCAGAGATATTGTAGCAGAATAGGAAAAATTGCATTACCCCAAGGAAGTTATGCCCATGTTCTATGCAATTCCAAGTTGAGATTTGAGCTGTAGATTCTGTAGGGAATATGTGATTCAAATATCTTGGATCTCAGGTGTTGATAGGATCTATCAACAACGTGGACACCAAAGTGAACATTAGAATTTTTTTTTCTTTCAGGAAACCGATAGATGGGATTAAAAAGGTAAATGATTAACTCAAAACGAAAAGCAAAGCGAGAGGAAATATGAATGAAAGAAAATGGGCGGCACGGTGGCACAGCGGTAGAGTTGCTGCCTTACGGCGCTTGCAGAGCCAGAGACCCGGGTTCGATCCCAACTCCGGGTGCTGTCTGTACGGAGTTTGTACGTTATCCCCGTGAACGCGTCGGTTTTCTCCGAGATCTTCGGTTTCCTCCAACACTCCAAAGAAGTACAGGGTTATAGGTTAATTGGCTTTGTATAAATGTAAATTGGTCCTAGTACGTGTAAGATAGTGTTTATGTGCGGGGATTGCTGGTCGGTGCGGACTCGGTGGGCCAAAGGGCCTGTTTCCATGCTGTATCTCTAAACTAAACTAAACTAAACTAAAAAAAAACCAGAGAAACGGCAGAATGGATGAAAGTGAAATGTGGAGAGACAAACAAAAAGTATTCCATCTACACAACAGCATCTGTCTATTGTTCCATTCCTCAGGAAATTGAATTGCTACAGCAAAGACTGAAACTGGGTAAAAGACTAACTATATACCTTATCTATGCACTAATGAATGAATGGACCTTGATAAGGTCACTCCACATCCTCCTTTGCTCCAGGAAAAACAATGCCTTGTAACTCCTTGTAACTCAAGCCCTCCAGTCACTAGCTTCCCACAATATCCCACGATACATTTGATCAAGTTCTGAGGATTTATCAACCTTAATGAACCTCAAGGCGCCAGCAACTCATCTTTAGTAACATCAATATGATTCACACCATTGTTCTCTTTCCTAAACTCACAAGCTTCTATGATCTTCTCCACGATAATTGCCGTTGAGAATATTTATTTAAAACCATGCTTATCTTTTGTGGCTCCATGCATAAATAGCCACACTGATCCTTAATGGGACCTACCCTTGGCCTACTAAATCTTTTGCTCGCCATATAATTATAGAAAGTATAATTATAGAAATTATAGGCTTCACGTTTACCTTCTCTGCCAAAGGTATCCCATGCCCATTTTTCCCTTTATAATTTTCATATTAAGAGTATTCCTACATACTCCTCAGGGAAGTTGCTTGTTCCCAGCTGCTTATGCCTATGGTATGCCTCCATTTTCCTGACCAGAGCCTCAACATTCCCTGTCAACCAGGGTTCCCTAACCCTGGCAAGCTTAACCTTTACTCTAACATGAACACAGTTGCCCAGAACTATCCCCAACTCACTTTTTTAAAGACTTCTACCTGCTAGATGTCCCTTTCCCTGCCTAAATAAAAAGGAAGTTTCCACGTGGATCTTGATCCTTTCCTTTGCCTCTACAGATGCTGCTTGACCTGTTGAGGATATATAGCGATTAGTGGGAGGGTCTAGGACGAGGTCATAGCTTCAGAATTAAAGGACATTCCTTTAGAAAGGAGATGAGGAAGAATTTATTTCTGTGGAATGATTTGCCACAGAAGGCTGTAGAGGCCAAGTCAGTGGATATTTTAAAGGCAGAGATTGATCGATTCTTGATTAGCACAGGTGTCAGATGTTATGGGGAGAAGGCAGGAGAATGGGGTTAGGAGGGAGAGATAGATCAGCCATGATTGAATGGCGTAGACTTGATGGGCCGAATGGCCTAATTCTACTCCTATCACCTATGCTCTTATGACCTTATTCATTCATCATCGTTGCAAACATTAGCGATGCAGTGGTGCTGGTTTCCGACGGGAACGGTGATGCACGCACCACACATCTCTGTCCTCCAGTCCCTCCAGGCTTCCGCCCTTGAAGTATAGGATTTTGGTGTGTGTGCTTTATCATCATTACTTACAATGCTATTTATGACAGTGATCGCAACTTCTACTGAAGTGTGGATGGCCGTTGGCTCACTAGAAGCTCCTCTGCCTTTTGAAGTCTTGTTTTTGGTCCTGCTGGGGGTCCGCAGCCCCCTCCTCACCTGGCAAACCAGGTGGGGGAGGGTCTAGTCGCCGACTATCCGACCATGGAGCAGGTAGCACGTGATTACATGGTACCCGTGGCGGGGGAACTCCCCCCGACATGACCTGAAGAGTCACTTCATAAGCCACTGCTTATGAGTTACTGAAACGTTCTGAGATTTAAGTTATTTGGCGTGATTTGAGATACAGACTGGTAGCTGCAACGTCGCTGAGCTTTTTTTGGTGCAGTGAGGAGATAAATGAGCAAATCCGTCAGCTTGTTCGGCGAAGCAATCGCCAAGCCTACGCTTGGTCTCACCGACGTAGAGCAGCCGACATCTAGAGCAGCGGATGCAATAGACGAGGCCGGAGGAGGTGCAGGTGAACCTCTGCCGCACCTGGAAAGACTGCCTGGGTCCTTGAATGGAGTCAAGGGGGGAGGCAAAGCGACAACTGTAGCATTTCTTGCGGTTGCAAGGGAAAGTGCCCGGAGAAGGTGTGGTTCGGGTGGGAAGGGACGAACCAACCAGGGAGTCACGGAAGGAGAGGTCTCCGCGGAAAGCATACAGGGGAGGAGATGGGAAGATGTAGCAAGTAGTGCGGTCACGTTGGAGGTGGGTCTGCCAGGACAGTCAGGTTTGTGGATTTTAGGGGGAAGGTAAAATCGGGCCGTGCGGGGCTGGGGAATGATGAGGTTGGAGGCTTGGGAGGGTAGGGAGCCGGAGTTGATGAAGTCAGTGATGGTGCTAGAGATAGTGGCCTGGTGCTCGTCTGTGTGGTCATGGTTCAGGGGTAAGTAGGAGGAGGTGTCTGAGAGCTGGCGCGTGGCCTCAGCCTTGTAGAGATCAGCGTGCCAGACTACCACAGCACCGTGACAGGCAACTGGTAGCCAAGGTCATCCTTGCAGGCTAAATGGTGCTCTGCCAAGCAGTTACGCATTTTGCAGTTGGTGTCTCCACAAGAGGATACCATGTTGTGAGTAATGCAATGTAATAATGCACTGTAGTAATGTACTGTCATAATGCAATATAGTAATGCAATGTAGTTATGCAATATAATCATAATCATATTTTATTAGCCAAGTATGTTTTGCAATATACAAGGAATTTCATTTGCCATACACATACCAATGAAAAGCAACGGAACACACAAAATACATTTTTACATAAACATCCACCACAGTGACTCCTCCACATTCCTCACTGTGATGGAAGGTGAAAAAGAGTTCAATCTCTTCCCTTCTTTGTTCTCCCGCGGTCGGGGGCCTCGAGCCTTCCGTTGATGGGGCGATCTTGGCTCCTGTAGCCGGCGGCGTTTGGGCCCTCTCGTCGGGGCAATCATGCTTCTGCATCGGGTGGTAATCTCAGCTCCCCCACGCCGGGTGATCTGTCCCCGGGTCAGGGCTGGTCGAACCCTTCTGCGTCGTTTGGAGCTTCCCGACATCAGTCTCTACCCAAGACAGCGTGCTCCTCGATGGTGAAATCCGCAAGCAACCCCAGGCCAGGGTGTGCAAGGATGTGCTCAAAGTTCGTCCCGAGCAAGGCCTCCAGCTCCATGATGGTGGACCGCAGAGTGACCCGAGATACGATCCAGAAAACATAGAAACATAGAAAATAGGTGCAGGAGTAGGCCATTCGGCCCTTCGAGCCTGCACCGCCATTCAATATGATCATGGCTGATCATCCAACTCAGTATCCTGTACCTGCCTTCTCTCCATACCCCCTGATCCCTTTAGCCACAAGGGCCACATAAAGGGATCAGGGGGTATGGAGAGAAACAATCGCATCTCAAGCAAGATAAGAGATTGAAAACAAATTTCCACCGACCCCCTCCCCCATCTCCACATAAAACAAACCAGGGAACATTAACACAAACTTTTAAAACACACATAAAATACCAAAAAAAGACGAAAAAACAGACATACTGTTGGCGAGGCTGCCATCGTCCCCTGGTGGTAAATTGTATAGTAATGCAATGTCGTAATGTACTGTAGTAATGTACTGTAATAATGTACTGTAGCAATGTACTGCAGTATTGCACTTTAGTAATGCACTGTAGTAAAGGGCCTGTCACACTTGGCGATTTTTTCGGCGACTGCCGGCGTCATATCAGGGTCACCAAAAGGTTTTGAACATTTCAAAATCCAGCGGCGACAAAAAAAACGTTGCGACACTTGAGGAAACACCGTGCGTCAATACGTCATCACGCCGCGTCACGCTGCATCACGCTGCAACTTTTTCGGTGACCTGATATGTTAGTCAAAAAATCGCCAAGTGGGACAGGCCCTTAAGCACTGTAGTAAAGCGTTGTAGTAATGCACTGTCGTAATGAACTGTAGTAATGCACTATGGTAATGTACTGTAGTAATGCAATACACCAATGCACTATGGTAATGTAGTTTAGTAATGCAATATAATAAATTGTAAGATGTACAAGTGCATCATGGACATGAAACTTGTGTCCTTGGGTCAAAGGAAGGAAAGAGACAAATGAGCACGTATTACATCTTGGTGACACAATGAACTGCAGATGCTGGAATCTTGTGCAGAACATAAAGTGCTGGGGATGGAGGAGAAGGGAGGCAGGTTAGTGGAAAGAGAGATGGGTGCACATCAGCGTGGGCTGGGGGAGATTGGGGGGAGAGGGCACTGGAATGCGAGGGGAAGAGAAAAAAAGTGGGGGAGTTGTTACTTAAAATTGGAGAATTCAATGTTCACACCATTGGGTGCCATAAGCTACCAAAGTTGAATATGAGGTCCTGTTTCTCCACCTAACTGCACTCTGCCAATGGAGGAGGCACAGGACAAAATGGACAGTATGGGAATGGGAAGGGAGGTAAAATGGTTCGCAACCGGGAGATCCAGCAGGCTTTGACGGATTGAGTGTCACTTTGTCTATCTTGCTCTCGCGATGTACAGAAGGCCACATCTGGAGCACCAAATGCAGTAGATGAGGTTAGAGAAAGCGCATGTGAACCTCTGTCTCACCTGGAAGGGCTGCTGGGGTCACTGGATAGAGGTGAGGGAGGTGGTACAGGGACAGGTGTTAAACCTCCTGCAGTTACATGGGAAAATACCTAAGGAGGGAACGGTAGGGTGGGAACGGATGAGAAAACACAAGAAGTTGAGCGGGGAGTGGTCCCTACGAAAAGTGAAGAGTAAGGTCAGGAAGTTTTAACTCATGTGTAGGAAAGAACTGCAGATGCTGGTTTAAATCATTTTTTTTGTTCTGAAGATGCGTCTCGACCCGAAACATCACCCATTCCTTCTCTCCAGTCTGAAGAAGGTTCTGGACCGAAAACATCACCCATTCCTTCTCTCCAGAGATGCTACCTGCCGCGCTGAGTTACTCCAACATTTTGTGTCTAAGTTGTAACTCATGGTGGATCATGTTGCAGGTGGCACAAATGCTGCAGAATGATGTGTTGGGTGCAGAGGCCGGTGGGGTGAAAGGTAAGAACTAGAGAAACTCTAGTATTGCACCTCCTCCATTTGATTGCACACAGAGTTTGGGTGAAAATTGGCATATTTCTATGAAGAGAAAAATAGTACTGTATCTAAACCTAACGAACCCTGCGGAAAAAGGATACTAGAAACAAAGAAACATAGAAACATGGGTGCAGAAGTAGGCCATTCGAGCCAGCAGCGCCATTCAATATTATCCAAAATCAGCAATGAGTAAATAAAACAAGGAAATTATGCTTATGACAGATGTCAGAATCAGGATTCCACTAATAATCAGGAAAACTGTGGCTGCAGGGAAATCAAATAACTAATGTATGGGAGAACTTGATGAAATATGGAAAGATCACCAAGTGACAATAAAATATCCCCGAAAATAGTTTATTAAGTAACTTGGGGAAAACTTGATTATGAATATTGAGGACGGATTTGTTAATGGAAAATTATATCCCTATCTATCAGGATTGAAATATTCGATATGATAATAGCAAAGATTTATCAAAATGGTGTAGGTGATGTTGTATAATTGGATTTCTGGAATGTATTTGATTCGATTGTGCTTGATTCGAGATAAGCAATTAAGAGAAAAGCAGCGACACAGATATGGGAATGGCTCAGTGGCAGGAAGCTAAGGATAGTAGTAGATGAATGATGTTGTCATTATTAAGTGGTGTTTCCCCAGGCACCGCTCTGGATGATGCTCATGCCTATCCCAGCAATCTCCCGCTCCTTTTGAGGGAATATATCTCCCAAAGTGAATCCACTCCTCGCAAACTCCATTGCATGGAGTTTCTGTATGTATATTTTCTGTATATGAATATTTTCTGTATCGGAAGGAACTGCAGATGCTAGTTTACACTGAAGATCGACACAAAATGCTGGAGTAACTCAGTGGGACAGACGCCATCTCTTGAGAGACAGAATGCGTGACGTTTTGGGTCGAAGACGAAGGGTCTCGACCCAAAACATCACCGATTCCTTCTCTCCAGTGATGATGCCTGTCCCGTTGAGTTACTCCAGCATTTTTGTGTCCATTTGTCTAATATTTTTTTTTTATTTGTATGATACCGGATATATCCAAATGTAGTCCATAATTTCAAATTGCATTCACCAACTAGACTAAAAATCTTAAAGTTTAATAGAGACACAGGTGACTGCAGATACTGAAATCTGGTGCAAAATAACAAACTACTGGAAAACCCAGTCGGTCGAGCAGCATCTGTGAAGGGAAAGCTATGGTCAATGTTTCCAACTGAGCTCTTATTGAAGCTTAATAGATACACGTGATGGCAGATACTGAAATCTGGAGCAAGAAACAAACTGCTGGGAAACTCAGTGGGTCGATCAGCATCTGTAAAGGGAAAGGAATTGTGGATGTTTCCAACTGAGACCTTGCATCGGGGCATGTCGCTTAAGTTTGCCTTCAGTACATCTTGCTAAAATAACAATAGGGTACATAATGAAAAATTCCACATTTTGCCTGACGTAATAATATCACTTTAAGAGGTGCAATGTTGAAAAATTGTTTGGGAACTTTTTGCAGATTCGGCTTAAAGTTTGGTTTGGATTCTTGATGTTTTATTGAATATTATTTAATAATGTCCTTAACAAAGGCTGGGGGATTGAATTCAAATATTGTTACTTCATTCTGCAACACCCCCATATTATTCAACTACAATAAATAAAAGGCAGATCATCAACTGTGCTTGCTCCAAATGTGGATGGTTTACTTTAACCTCCATCCAATGTGATCATGGCTTTCTAAGCTCAGGAGCAAGAGAGCAAAGAAGAGTCTCGACCCGAAACATCACCCATTCCTTCTCTCCAGAGATGCTGCCTATCCCGCTGAGTTACTCCTGCAACTTTGTGTCTACCTTTGGTTTATACCAGCATCTGCAATTCCTTCCTACACAATAGAATTGTTACCGCTGGTTCAATAACGAAGACAGGAGGCAAGTGAGGACACCTTTCACCTTCCCTTGCTTCCATCAGTGGATAGCATAAGTAAATATTGTTGATCAGCGATAGTTGAAATGACAGAATTGATGCTCGTTGATGAATGCATATAGAATATATTCCCTCAAGTATTGTGGTATTTCAGAATGGTGTTTAGATTGAAGATAGCCTTCACGGAGTTGGCTTTTAACAAAGCTTAATTTATCAAATTTGTATACACTCTGCTGTTTCTCATTCCAAATAGGCTAAGACAAATGACATTTATCTTCCATTTCAGTCCTTCCAAATCATCCTCCTTCTTAAGACACACTTCTTTCTCGACTTTCCATAATTTCAGTCTGCCATTATAAAATACTTGGGGGAGAGATGGGAATACTTTCATAAATAATACATTGGGATTGAAATAGCAATCATGAAGCAGTTGAATTATTTTTATTCAACCTGTACAAACGGTGAAAGAGAACTGTCCATGTTCATCCTGCATTCTGAACATGACCATCTTTTACTTGTGTATCCTCTGATCTCCATTTTCCCCTCAGGGCCTGTGCTTAAGCCATCAAAGCTTAGAAGAACCTTAAGTGTTCTCCTTGGAGCAGATGAGGTTATAGGGAGATTTATAAAGACAGTTAAAGTTGCGAATGGATTTTGATAGAGCAGTTAAGGAGAAATCGGTCTTTTAAGCATTTAAGATGCTGGGCAAAAGTATCTGAAGGGAAATGAGGACATTTTATTTAAAAGTGATTTATTATGAATGGGAGGAGTACATACAGAAATTACTTTTGAAAGGAAATTGGATATGTACTTGAGAAGGAAAAATCTGTAAGACTGTAACGAAAGAAACGAGAATGAATCTGGAACCAGTAGGTCACAGCCTCAGAATAATGGGTCAGCC
Organism: Amblyraja radiata; assembly: GCF_010909765.2. Lineage (NCBI taxonomy): Eukaryota > Metazoa > Chordata > Chondrichthyes > Rajiformes > Rajidae > Amblyraja > Amblyraja radiata. The sequence goes on along the minus strand of NC_045962.1, from coordinate 12,945,303 downwards.
ATTTAGGGACAGAGTTCGGGAGAAATTGATTGACTCATATGATGGTGAGACTTTGGAATTCTTTATCCTAGATGGTTGTAAAAGCTCAAGCAGTGAAAACAGATTTAACGGATTTCAGGATGTTAGGCAATCAATTCCAACAGGAATAGTACAAGAAAAAAACACCAATCTTAAGGATCAGCAATAATTTCAAATGGTAGATTAGGCTCAAAGGTATCTTCCCTACACCTAATTCTTATGTTAGTATGTTCCATTCTTAAGCTATCTCTATTATTTTAGGCTCATCTGCAAAGAGTGCCTTTGCTGATTTAAATTTGTTTTGGGGATGTAGGCCTCATTGGCTATGCCAGTATGTGTCGCCCATACTCAAATGCCCTTGAAGCAGTGGTGGTTGCCCACATCAAACCCCTGCAGGCCCCAGTGAGGATCTTCTTCTTCTTGCGTATGGCGTGCACAGCCTAAAGCTGTAGACACCAAAATACTACATCTATTTGTTTGTGCTCGTCGGGTTGATTGCATTAGTCGAAACAGGGTGGACCACGTGAATGTTGCAATCTCCCACCACCCTGCTCCCCCCGGGTGAGAATGACAGAACAGCAATGCAGTTCCAAATCAGAATGGTCTGACTTTGGGGGGATGGGGTGGGGGTGGATGAGAGAACCTTGTGGCGGTATCCCCATACACTTGATGTTCTTGTCTTTTCAGCGGCATAGATTGCATTCGACGTTGCCGAGGTGATCAACTGCAGTGCACCACTACACACAGGAGACCAGTGGCAGTAGATAGGGAAGCAGTTGGATAGGCTACTGGATGTGGTAAAGTGCAGTAACAATTATTGCACTTCTGCAAGAAAAGTGGAAAGCATTATAATCCCTCCTAATCCTTTATAAACCCTTGTAGACTATGGAAACCTTCTGTGATGTCAGGAGCTGAGTCACTTGTTGCTGGATATCAACATTGTTCTGATCTGTGCTTGTGGCCACAGTAACTGGTCCTGTTGGGGTTCTGCTCAATGTTGAATATAACGTGGAGAAGGTAAGACCCTCTCATTTTGAGGGTGGTCAGTGCCTGCCACTCCTATAGCTCAGCTGCTACTTTAGTTAAATTTAGTTTACGTATACACCACAGGTACAATGAAAAGCTTTTGTTGCGTGCTAACCAGTCAGCAGAAAGACAATACATGATTACAACCGATCCATTTACAGTGTATGGATACATGATACTTACAACTTATCTGCCAAGGAACTTAGACCACAGAACGGTACAGTGGAGGAACAGTCCCTTTGGCCCACAATGCCCATGCTAAACATAATGCCAAGTTGAACTAACCTCCTCTACCTGCAGGTGATCCACATCCCCTGCATATCTATGTGCTTATTCAAAAGCCCTTTCATGTCACTATCGTAACTGCTTCCACCACCACCCCTGCCAGCATGTTCTACCTCACCCTCAGCAATACAAGCCTCTTCACATGGGGATGAAGTCGAGGGTTTGCGGAGGCTGTTTTTCCAGGGGATAAGATAAAGAGTATAAATTCCTGATAGACACAAAATGCCGGAGTAACTCAGTGGGACAGGCAGCATCTCTGGAGAGAAGGAATGGGTGACGTTTTGGGTTGAGACCCTTCTTCAGATTGATGTCAGGGGAATGGGCGTTACAGAAATAAAATGAAGGACAGGTGGGAAAACTGGGAAGGGGGAGGGGATGCAGAGAGAGGGAAAGCAGGGGCTACTTGAAGTAAAAGAATGTTAATACCGCTGGGGTGTAAGCTACCCAAGCGAAATATAAGGTCTGACTACATTATACAGTATATCTGTACCGCCCCCTCCCCCGACATCAGACTGAAGAAGGGTCTCGACCCGAAATGTTTCCTTCTCTCCAGAGATGCTGCCTGTCCCGCTGAGTTACTCCAGTATTTTGTGTCCCTTTGATTTAAACTAGCATCTGCAGTTCCTTTCTACACAGATGATCATAATCATAATCATACTTTATTAGCCAAGCACGTTTTGCAACATTCGAGGAATTTGATTTGCCTTACAGTCATACCAATAAAAAGCAACAAGACACACAAAATACATTTTAACATAAACATCCACCACAGTGACTCCTCCACATTCGTCACTGGGATGGGAGGCAAAAAAAGTTCAATCTTCTCTTCTTTGTTCTCCCGCGGTCGGGGCACTCGAGCCTTCCGTTGACGGGACGATCTTGGCTTCCGCAGCCAGCGGTCGGACCCTCCGCATCAGAGCGATCAAGCTCCCGCATCGTGAGAATCTCAGCTCCCCCACACCAGACGATCGGACCCCATGTCGGGGCTGGTCGAACCTTCTGCGACTTTGGAGCTTCCCGACATCAGTCTCTACCCGAGACTGCAAGCTCCTCGATGGTGAACTCTGCAGCCTGTGATTGGAGCGTCGATCCCAGGCAAGGGATCGCAGGCTCCGATGGTAAGTCCACAGCCCTGCAGTGGGGCTCAAACACAGTCCCGAGCTAGGCTGCCAGCTCCACGATGTTAGGCTGCAGAGCGACCGGAGATACGGAGATACATGCCAAAGACATGCGGGTTACTAGATTCATTGGCCACTATAAATTGCCCCTTGTATGTTGGTGAGTTGTGTTATCTGGGGTGAAATTGATGGGAATACGGTGAGAATACAACAGATTAGGGTAAATGTGTGTTTGATGGTCAGAGAGGACATGACAGACGAAGGGGCCTGTATCTGGGCTGCACAGATCTATAGACCTGTCTACAGGCTTGTACCAGTTCAGTTTAGCTTATTGTCACGTGGAGGGAAGGTACAGCAAAAAACGTTTGTTGCGTGCTAACCAGTCAGCGGAAAGGCGATATGTGACTACAACCAAGCCATTCACAGTGTACAGATACATGATAAGGGAATGAATGGGCGACGTTTCGGGTCGAGACCCTTCATCAGACTGAAAAAAGGGTCTCGACCCGAAACTTTGCCCATTCCTTCGCTCCAGAGATGCTGCCTCACCCGCTGAGTTACTCCAGCATTTTGTGTCTACTGTCAATTTAAACCAGCAGCTGCAGTTCTTTCTTACACATGATAAGGGAATGGCGTTTAGTGCAACGAGAAGCCAGTAAAGTCAAAGATAGTCCGAGGGTCACAAATGAGGTAGATAATAGTTCAGGACTGCTCTCTAGTTGCGGTAGAATGCTTCAGTTGCCTGATAAAAGCATTCTCTGCTGTACAAGTCTACTAAATTGGACTAGCTTAGATGGGCATCTTGTTCAGCATGGACACATTGTGCTGAAGGGCTTGTTTCCTGCTACAGAATCATAGTCCTTGATTCTATAGCAGGTATTACAGCTGCTGCACTAACTTGTCCCATGCCCCCACAACCAACCCTCAAATTCTGCCACAATTCAAATTTCTCAGCAAAAGATTTTTATTTATCCTTTTTCATAAAAAGAAATATATGTGCCATTGGCACCTGATTTACATAATGGGAAGCATTCAGAGATATTGGCACAAATGTAGCCCACTGTAAATGTCAGATCCATCTCAGTGGCATGTTAACAACTGACTCATTATTTGCACTTGCTAATCTAAATTGTGTTTATAGAAATTTCATATCAGGTTGAGACTGCAGTCGCTGGAGCCAAAGCTTCAGTCTGCAGTGCGCAACTGATCCTTTCTTGCAAGATGACCATAACTCTTAATTCGTGTTTTTTTTCCTCACAACGGTATCGGAAGCAGATTCATCCATTTCCCGTAATGATATTTCTTGAAAAGCCTGTCCGCATCACACAAATGTCACAATGTGTTTACATCAGAAGACTTCAGTGGACTGTGGAACTATGTTGGATGCTCCATGCTGTATGCATATATTCAGTGATTCCAGATACAATTGTCATTGTGCCCACGAACAGGAAAGGGGAGTTGGCTCTGATTATCCTTGTCTAAAGAGCAAGTCTCATGTGCTTTCTCTCTTGGAAACTGAAGTAAATGCCAGAAGTGCCAAGCGGACGATCCAGCCTGTTTTTTTCCACAGATCTCTACTGTCACAGAGGCCAGTCTGCAGCTAATTCAATTCACCCCAGGGAAACAGCAAAGGCTACAGGCCCTAATAGCATTCTGCCTGGGGTGCTAAAGCTTAAAATGTTACCTCTAGCTGCACGTTCAGCCAAGGTTTTGAAGTACAATCGTGACATCGGCACATGCCAAAAATTGCCTGGTTGTGCCTTACACATAATGAGGAAGGCAAAGTTAGTGGTCAGTTTTAAGCAGAAAACTGACTGGGCACGATAAATGCCCTGCTTGGAATAGCAGGTCAATGGAGCAGTATTCAGTCCCCAATATCTCACCTCGGCTTTAACCCACCGAATCCTGGTAAATGGGTGCTGCATCCTAATAGCGGTGGAAGGTAAAGGGGAACGTTGGTGGCAGTGAATGGTCTGCAAGTTCACTTCCCCGAAACCTCAGAAGGTGCCCTAAAGTTCTGTCGTCAGCGCTGACCCACGGCACCTGCGTGGAATGGCGGTGGAAGGAGCCGGCGGCATCGAGCTGGGCCAGTCCGACCCCTACTTCATCGATCCAGTGCCGACAGGCCACTCACTGGGCCCTGGAGTGAAAAATAAAATAATTGCACATCTCCCTACACCACGATCAGATATTTCAGACTTGGAAGTTGCAAAATGGCGCCAGAATGTGGCAATCTCTGCATCTTGTTCCAGAAGAGGTTCTAGTGTACTCATGCATTGTATGATTTGATGGATAGAGTACAGAACAAGCATTTCATTTTATCTCTTTACATGTAAAAGTAAAGAGGCCGTTGAACTATCCTGTCTCCGCAAAATCTCTTCTACAAGCCACATATCACGATGACGCAGCAGTAGAGTTGCTGCCTTACAGCGCCAGACCCCTGGGTTCAATCCTGACTACAGGTGCTGTCTGTATGAAATTTGTATGTTCTCCCCATGACCTGCGTAGGTTTTCTCCAAGATCTTCCGTTTCCTCCCACACTCCAAAGACGTACAGGTTTGTAGGTTAATTGGCTTGGTATCAATGGAAAATTGTCCCTAGTGTGTGTAGTGTTGTGTTAATGTGCGGGGTTCGCTGGTAGCTGGACGGCATAGCTTTGAGGTGAGACGAGCAAAGTTTAAAGGAGATGTGCGGGGCAAGTAGTTTAGACCGAGAGCAATGGATGCCTGGAATGCGCTGCCAAGGGTGGTGGTGGAGGCAGACACAATGGTGGCATTTAAGAGGTTTTTAGATAGGTACATGGATTTGTAAGGACATGGTGAAACATGGATCACGTGCAGAGAGAGTAGATTATGTTCAGCATGCACATTGTGGGGGGAAGGACCTGTTCCTGTGCTGTTTTGGTCTATGTTCTAGGTTCTATGTACACTAAAAGTAGCTTCAGCAGATGGACTGCAGTGCTTAAAAAATGTCTCACCTTGACCTTCTCATAGTAGTTGAGGACAGACTGTTCTCGTTGGTGTTATCAACAGCACCCGCATTGCAAGTAAATATTATATATTTAAAATCCACACGTCATTCAGTGGGTGAATTTATACAAATATGTTCTTGCTAACTAAATATTTCCATTTTTCTTTTTTATCCATCCATTTCCAGTTAGTTTAAAATGAAGTAAAAAGATCTCACTGCAGCTCCCCTTAAAGAGGCTTGAATGTGTAGGAAGGAACTGCAGATGCTGGTTTACACTGAAGATGGACACAAAACACAGGAGTAACTCAACGGGTCAGGCAGCATCTCTGGATTGAAGGGTCTGAAGAAGGGTCTCGACCCGAAATGACACCCTTTCCTACGATCCAGCGATGCTGCCTGCCTGGCCCGCTGAGTTACTCCAGCATTTTGTGTCTATCTAAAGAGACTTAAAATTGGGGAGCTGCAGCCAAGTTGTGGCAGACAGAGGGAGAAAATGAAATGTATTCATCCAGTGAATGGTGGATTGGTGTGAAACATTAATAGAACATAGAACACAGCAGCACAGGGACATGCCCTTTAGCCCACAAACCCTATGCCAAACATGATGCCAAGTGAAACTAATCTCCTCTCCCTGCCCCTGATCACTGTCCCTCCATTCCCTGCACATCAAAGTCCTTTCTATGGCCTCTTGAATGCCACTATCATATCTGCCTCCACCACCACCCCTGACAGCACATTTCAGGCACCTACTGCTCTATGAAAAACCTGCCCCGCACATCTCCTTCAATCTTTGACCCTCTCACCTTAAATCTATACCTTTAGTCTTTGATAATTCCACCCTGGGAAAAAGATTTTGACTGTTTGACCCCCATCTATGACTCTTTGCAGATGCTGGTGGATGTGGACCAACGGCTTACAGTTCCATCAGAGATAGCCATCACCAACTTTAGGCCTGATCTTGTGCTCTGGTCGAACTCTCAGCGCATGGTGTATTTTGTGGAGCTCACAGTCCCTTGGGAGGATGCTGTGCAGGAAGCCTTCGAAAGAAAGAAACTGTGATATACAGAGCTTGCAGCGGAGGCAGAACAGCGGGGCTGGAGAGCTAAGATCTGCCCGGTAAAAGTTGGATGTCAAGGATTCGTGGCAACATCTACCTTAAGACTGATGAAGGACCTGGGGGAACAGCGGACAACACCTACGCCAGGCCATCAAGGAAACATCACGGGTGGCAGAGCGGAGTAGCCAGTGGCTCTGGCTGAAGAGGAAAGACCTCATTTGGTCTCCCAAATAACCGACTAGACAGATGCAGAGGGGGGTGGTTCTGGGACGCCAGAATTCACCGCTGAGCCTACTGGAGACGTCATGGATTCAATCAACGAAACGTCCATGAAAGTAGGTGCCCACTTGATAACCCCAATGACGTGTCTGCCTAGCCTTTCGCAACATCGGAGGAGCATAGGTGAGTGCAGAAGGCTCCCATCACCATCGGGAGTAAGTTGATATATGGCACTTTGGACTTGTCCTGTGTATTTGTAAACTCTCATTTTTTTTCTACTTCCCCTCAGCCTCCATCGCTCCAGAGTAATCAAACCAAGTTTGTCCAACCTCTCCTTATAGTTAATAGCCTCCAATTCTAGACATAATTCTGGTACCCTTCTGCTGAACAATCTCCAAGGCCTGCACATCCATCCTGTAATGGGGTGAATGACAAGAACTGCATGCAATTGTAGCGATTCTTTGCCCTCTACATGAGCTGCGCCCCAGGTTCGTAAACTTTAATTCCCTTATAGGTGTTAGTTAACCCTTAATTTAAGTATGTATGCACTCTCTTAATTTGGACAATAGGGCACCTTTAATTTCAATATTAAATGGTTACCCTACTGTAGAAACAGTTAAAATAAATCAACTGACAACTATGTTCCAATGAATTACCTTCACATTTATTCTATTAATTAAAATAAATGATATGTTGGTCAGGGAAATACAAAATAAAATATCAATACCCAAAAATATGGTGTTTTACTGGTGTTTCTCACACAGATATTCAAAAAAAACCAACACTCAATAAATCAATATTTTATAGTACCTTTAAGTATTAATTACTATGTGGGCCCACACACTCGCTCACACAAGCCGGCAACATTAAAAACAAAACAAGAATAACCCCACGTTGCAGGCCTGGTCGAAGCTGGAGAGCGTCGCGGCCAAATACAGTGGAAGCCGACAAGTGCACAGTGCAGAAGCTCACAAGATGGCGGGGAGTTGGCTGACCAGAGAGGACCCCATGTGGCAGAAATCTTCCTTCTCCCTCGTTGTCTCCAGGGCTCAGCTAACTGCTGCTCTCACTCTCCTCGTAATCACAAAGTCCACACAGCGACAGTCTTTAATCCACCCCTCCGAGCTGAAGGGGTAGCAGTTAGCCTAGGCTTCTTCTGTCTTCTTCTGGACTTCTTCTCTCTCTCTCCTGGACTTCGATTACCCACAATTCCCAGCTCCCGCCCCCAAACCAAACATCACACAGGAAAAATGATCTAACTCATTAACAACAAATCAAATGCAGAACACATATTCACAGCAAAACTTATATAAATCTCTTAATAAGAAAAACTAATATGAAGTTACACAGGGCTACACAATAATCCAAATACAGCCGAACCAAAGTGCTATAAAGCTGTAACATACATGACTTTGTGACTCTTCCACTATGCCCCAACCTATGAAGGCAAGCATATCATATATCTATTTAACCACTCCGTCTACTTGTTATGCCACTTTCAGGGAGCTATAGACTTGGAACCCAAGGTCCCGCTGTGCATCAGTGTTATTAAGGGTCTTGCCATTATATATATACTTTCCCTTTACATCTAAAGTCCCTATTGCATCAAAATATATAGTCGAGCTTACTGACGATTTCTGTGGTTACTGTTCAACAAAACATGAGTTGAAAAAGATGAATATTTGGGAGGTCTAGAGTATTTGGCGGTCATCGCAGAGTTTGGAATATGTAACACTATGGAGTCATTTGAAAATAATGATGCGATTCTAAAACTGAAACATTGCGTAACTGGAAGCATTTGCTCAGATCCAGGAAGATATCTCTGAGAGAAAATACAAGACATGATCTTGATAAATTAAGAGCAAACGCAAAGAGCTAAATGGTCCACCCCACTTCTGTCTCTGATGTTCTCCATTGATCATGATAGTTCTGCAGATATTGAGCTCCTCACCCACCCCTTTCTCCTTTTGATCCCCTAGTGTCCAGCACCCATTGATTTCTCTCACCTTCTCGCACTGCTCCATTTGGCATCACCCTAACCTTTAAGGCATTCCAATGTGTGTGGATGAGCTTTGGTCCTTAATAAGCTCCTCTCCATTCTTGCCTCTCAGCACATGGGTCCTTGCCTGTTTGAGCCATGGACACCGAAGAACCCACACCTGGCATGATTATTAGGGGGTCAAAGTCTACATGGTTGAGATCTTAAAACTGCAGATGGAAGAGGCAATTTGACGGACATTTCTGGAACTTTAGGATAGGGGAAGAATTAAGCTCTTTTTAAGAGCTGGATAATATGTAGGTAGTTGCATACGGAGTTATTTATTGTATATTTTGTTATTTTGTTAGATAGTCAGACAATACTTTGGCTTTTGGCTTGGTTTTCTAGGTCGGGCGCTTATCCTGGAGTTTTAGTACAAGTACTTTGTGTTTTAATTTATTTGGGTGGAGAGCTCTACTAGAGGGTGATTGTGGACTGTCCGATCTGTGATTGAGACCATGGAGGAGAGCAAGGCAGGTGCAGGAGAACAAGGTCACAGAGGGTGCTTATGAATATAAAAATTCGCCATTATATGCTGGCTGAGATTAAAGCAAGTTAGAAGGCAAATGATATGCGATGGAGATTGAAACCAAGAGCAATAAAAATAACGAGACAGATCTCATTTGCTAGTGTCAATGGTTCTGAAAAATAACACCAGCATTTTACAGTACATTGATTTTCCATGCACGTCGAATGGAAAATTACTGACAGGCGTATTCAGAAGGGCACATTTTGTTCCTTAATATTTACATGTAGAATGGTGTTCTTTGCCCAAGGGCACTGACAGAGTTTCAGCACTGCACCGCAATGTGTTCTGTTATCCAGATAGTGACCACCAAGCAACTATTCAAGGAACTATCTCAGCCTAATAAGATCATAAGGTGATAAGATAGGAGCAGAATTAGGCCATTCGACCAATCAAGTTTGCTCTGCCATTCAATCATGGCTGATCTATCTCTCCCACCTTGCCCCATTCTCCTGCCTTCTCCCCATAACCCCTGACATCCGAACAAATCAAGAATCCATCTATCTCTGCCTTAAAACTATCAATTGACTTGGCCTCCACAGCATTCTGTGGCAAAGAATTACACAAATTCACCACCCCTCTGACTAAAGAAATTCCTCCTCATCTCCTTTCTAAAGGAATGTCCTTTAATTCTGAAGCTATGACCTCTAGTCCTGGACCCTCGCACTAATCACTATATATCCTCAACAGGTCAAGCAGCATCTGTAGAGGCAAAGGGAAGGATCAAGATTCTGCATCCCAGTCCCGGTGCAAAGTCTTGACCCAAAAAGTTGACCATCCCTTTGCCTTCACAGACGTTGCTTGATCTACTAAGTTCTTCTTGCAGTTTATTTTTTGCTCTGGATTCCAACATCTTCAGTATCTTGTGTGTCCATTATATGTCCTCAACTGATTTCTGTACATGTGTACTTTTAGATAAATGTCAAATGATATTGATAGCAGCTGGTATCATAGCTACCTTACTTTGCCTCGACTGGGGTGTTTTAAAGACAAGAATGGCATTCTGATGATCACTGAACATTATTGAATGTCCAAAATATCGCTGATGGTGAAAATCCGAAACTAAAACTTAAGATGCTGGCAACATGCAGCAGGTCAGGTAGCATATATGGAAAAGGAAACTGCGCTCACGTGAAGTTAACCATTTTTGATCAGAAATGAGAAAGAGGGCATAAAGCCAGTAGCAAATTGCAGAGAAGATGAGGAGGGGTAGATACTGGCCTGTGACTGTCCCCAGTCCTAACTCCTTGTCAGGTATTCACCATTTCCACTCACCCCACCCCCTCCCCCCTTCCCATCTCCAATGCAGAAAGGGTCAGTACCTCAGTAAAGATCATACCTTTGTACCCCTATGCCCACATGGATAGTGAAAGGCTTGGATAGAGTGGATGTGGAGCGGATGATTCAACTAGTGGGATAGTCTAGGACTAGAGGTCATAGCCTCAGATTTAAAGGACGTGATTTTAGGAAGGAATTGAGGAGGTAATTCTTTAGTCAGAGGGTGGTGAATCTGTGGAATTATTTGCCACAGAAGGCTGTGGAGGCCAAGCCAGTGGATATATTTAAGGCAGAGATGGATAGATTCTTGATTAGTGCCGGTGTCAGTTATGGGGAGAAGGCAGGAGAACGGGGTTGCGGGAGAGATAGATCAGCCATGATTGAATGGTGGATTAGACTTGATGGGCCGAATGGCCTAATTCTGTTCCTATCTCTATGATCTTATGACCTCAATGTGTTCAGAGATTTACTTCCGTCTCCGGCAAGGAGTTCTTGCCTCCTAGTGACAGGCCCTTCTCCTGTCTTCAACATCCCTCTACAGTTCCTTGTGTCAACATTTCCCTCTCCTTCCCAGTTCTGATGAAAGTTTTTTGACCTGAAATATAAACTCTGTTTCTCTCCCCACAGATGCTGTTTGAACTGCTGCGCATTTCCAGCATTTTCCCCCTTTATGATAAGTTTGATAACCCTCCATTGTTACATTAGGGAAGAGCAGCTATCTCAGCATGACTTGAGGGTTAATTGATGACCTTGCTGATCTGTTCTGATGCTGCATTTGTTACGCTTAAAGCCACTATCGGCTATTTCACAGATCTTACCTGCACATCTTCAAAGGTCCACTTCCCCTATTAACTTTCAAATCTGTTAGGTTGTTGAGGCGATGAAAAGGGTATAATTTTGGAACAGTTATTTTGGGGTAGATAATGTTTCCTCTTCCACTGACACATTGCATTTTACATTGAGACTAAAAGTAAAAGACAGAGCCTTCACAGGAGTGATGTTTATATTATTTCCTCAACTAACCATCTCCCTGAAATTATCTTCTCTCCCCAAAAATAACAAGCACTGTCTTGCTGCATAATTGCGGAAAAATCTGAGTCTCCACAAATGTGGCAACATTGCGGCAGAATAAAATGGCTCATTTTCCATTTCATGATTCAATATTTTACCCACATTCGTAGATAGATAACAGTTTCATAGCAGATAGGGTCCTTCATTAATCATAATGTATCCTCATTCACATTCAGTTCAAGTTAGTATCCCAGTTTTAATTCCAAATGTGTATATTGTCCACATGAGTATATGTGAGACATCCTTGGCATGCCAAGGCAGTGCAGTGGTAGAGTTGCTGCCTGGTTCGATCCTGACTACGGGTGCTGTCGGTGTAATTATGCTCTCTACAGCTTACTCCCTTTGTCTAGTTCAGTAAAATAGTAAGATTAAACGAGAACTTACCAGTTTGAAGTTTGATCTGTATTTTATGAGGAGTTACGATGAGGGATTACATGAAGAACCCGCTCAGCACGCATGCGCGGCATACTTCAAAGCAGCGGTGTGGAATCACAGATAGACACAGTTATTGAAATAAACATAGTAAAGAAAAGGAGACCTCAGTTATCAGTTTGACCCATATTATTGAGGGTGGGAGCGGAGGGCACGTAATCCCTCATCGTAACTCCTCATAAAATACAGATCAAACTTCAAACTGGTAAGTTCTTGTTTAATCTTACTATTTTACTTCGGAGTCACGTGAGCGACTACGTGAAGATTTTAAAGCTGTGATTTCAAACCGTGTAACAGTTCATACTTCACTCGCTGCCGAAGTCATTCGAGGGAGGAAGTATGTTATCATAATCAACCATGGATCTGTTTGTAAAACAATAATGGTGTTATTAACAATAACAAGACCAAAATGCTCCCCCGGGCTTAAATTATATATTTTTTGCAGACTCTTTTTCTGCAAACGATACAGGTTCTGTCAGTGGTTTGTTATAAAAGTTTGGAACGTATACTCCCTAGACCACCCTGCTGTAGCCAGGATGTGGTCCATAGGCTCGTCCATCCTCTTAGTTACTGACGTGGAAGCTGTCCTGGTGGAATAAGATTTATACACGTTAGTACTCCAGCAACTCCCAGTACCTGCTTGAGCCACTAGAGATAGTTTAGCTCGTCACCCGACCATGAGGTTTATTGTGGCTGACCCATAAGGCTTTTTCCTCTCCCTCGGTATTGCTTATTGTGTCGATGTAGATCTCTAAGTGGGTCATGACACATAAAACGTGGTTCAGGTGGGTATGCCCGGAATTCCATGACTGGACCTGATGTTCCTGGTCTGTTCTGTTTGGCCAGCCCTTGAATGGGAAATGTGACACTATCTGGTGTTATAACCATGTTGTCCAATCGCAGTAGATGGAAGAACATGCTCTTTGTGTTGAGGTAAGGCCACCAGCATGTCCATCTTCAGGGTAGGCTGTTCCAGGGTGAGGGACCTGGCTGGTGATCATCCCCTAAGGTATGTCAGGACTTCACTGACATCCCAATTTTGGGTGTACCTATTTCTGGGGAATGGATTGAATATACCTCTCCTGTATCTGATCAACAGTGAGTGGTACCCTTTGCCCTGTTGTCGTGGTGTCCGTGTTGAGTAGGCTGACAGAACATTTCCTTCATTGTGGTGAAGACCTGCCAGGAACTCCAGTACAGGTTTTTGTTGTAGTCCCTGTTTTTGAACAGTTCCCATTTCTTGATGTTCGTCAGGTATGTTCCCTATTGGATATGCGACGGAGTGCTGTCATCATGTTGATAGTGCTGTCTGATCCAAGCACAGCAGTGGTCTTCCCAATTCTACAATTCTTTTAATGACCATGTCGAGGACCACTGGGAACCATGCCTGTGGACTTAGTCCACTGTATTTTGCATAGTACCCGACTGATGAAGCCGTAGTACCTATTGAAGAGGTAGAAGGAAGGGAGAACATAGAGATTAGATTCCCCCCCCCCCCCCCCCCTCAATACGCGAGAATGTATCCATCGCCGCTGCCTTGAGATTGGTTTCATGCGACGTAGGTTAGTACGTGGCGATTTAATTGAATATAAGGAAATCGATATCTGGTGTCCATATTGCTTAGTAATTTCAGCAAATATTTTTGGTTTAAATGTTTGTTTACAGCATTTAGCTCACCTGAATAGGTAAGTTACTGATGGTCAAACATGTTTGACGACATACGGTTACCAATTGTTAATAAATTGTCACCTAATATCGATGTTCTCCGCCCAAGTGGTTTGGTATATGCCACCACTGTGATGTTGTTAATTTATAAACGAACATGCAAAATGGTGCATTACTGAGCAATGCTAGTAATTTAATGTATAACACGTTTAAGTCAACTCGCATTGGCACTAAGTATTACAAGCTCAGTAACACATCAGAACACATGAGATATTACTCAAACCAGGTGGAAGTGTACAAACATAATCCTTCCTATGCAGATGCTTAGCCACGTAGTTGATTGGTGGTTAAATGTTACCATAACTGATAGTCTTAATGAATACCAGGTAGACAATGTTGTGGATGGTCAACGTAAATATCTGGATATATGACAGAGCCCGCTAAATAAGTTAGTAGCTAATGCAGCTAATAAAGCTATATCCAAGGATAGTCTGTCGTTAATATATAGACATGCCATGACGGAATGTTTCTTAAGTGTTAGGGCTGGTTTGATTCTGGAATAGCTTCGGCTTATATGCCAATTCAATACTCAAATCAAGTTTATTTGTCACATACACACGCGAGATGTGCAGTGAATGAAAATGGCAATGCTCATTATGGTTACCCCATCCAGGTAATTGTGGTATATCCGAAAACTTATATGAAAAGGTACTGAATAGTATGCATCTTCAAGGTCGATGTCTACCATAAAGTATCCTTGGATCCATGGTAGAAGTTACAAATCCCATAAGTGGGTATACCTGGTGAAATACTCAAGTGGTTAATCAATGATGGTGCGATATTCACCAGCGTGGGAGGGTAGACCCCTTGGGGTGCTTGCTGAATTGGTGGCAAGATATTAATTCTATTCCCCTTGAATATATTTTTTGGTATATAACTACCAAGAGTGATAGCTTCCTAACCAGGCGTGATTCACCCACCCCTTGTTAGTACAACCCTTCACCTTTATGTGATGGTAGGAACCATACTTATCTGTCTTCATTGTTGTTTTCTTCGGTTTCTGGTTCCTTGTTCTTGTAGGGACGATGTTTGTTGGGGGGTGGCGCATTTTCCATGGGGCCTGCTGTGGGCCCTGGCCTAAAAGGCTTACGGGATTGGCATGCAGGCCCCGAGTTTTCACCAGTACCATGAGGTAGACGCCCCTGGTGGACGCGTAGAGGTACTGCTGTCTGGTTTAGTGTGGTGCTCATTCCAGACTCTGCCCTCTTGTGCCGAATAGTTTGAACACTTCGTCCAGTTTTTTAGGACTGGTTTGGTAAGTGCCAGGTAGCAGGATCTGTGGTTGTGAGGTCGGCGTTCTCACAGTCCTGTTAATTTCATAGATTGAGGGCAGGTTTGTGACTTCCCTTGAGAAGTTGAACAGTAGGGTCAGGTGTTTTGCCATACTACCCTGCCCTTCTGGAATGAGCAGGTGCACATGGATAGCCGACGTCAGGGTATCAAATGCAATTTGAGATATTTGGGTTAAAATGTGCTGCTCAATGTATCCCCCAATAATGGCGGGCACTTTGAGTAAATGCAATTTAGGGGAGGCGTGATGAAACCAACGCCTCATGGCTACCTGTCTTGGAGAGGTTTTTTGGAAAAGACAGGTAGTAGGCTGGCCATCAGTTAAGACTGAAAGCCATCTTGCTCGTGGTGAAACCATGTAGCGGCCACACCCAGCAGCTCTTCCTGATCCTGTACCTCAAAGCATACTCCCGATGTTGTTCAGCACGAGGCACTGTGGAGGGAGTGCCTGAACTCCCTCTGCGAAACTGCTCCTCACGAAGCAAGTCTCGCTGGAGCTTATAATAATAATAATAATAAATTTTATTTGTGGGCGCCTTTCAAAAGTCTCAAGGACACCTTACAGAATTTAACAAGAGTAAAAAACATATAATCGGAGTAAAATAAATAATAAAGACATCACCAATACACAAATTAAAGACAGAATTCGATCCAAAGACAAAAAAATCAAAAACACAATGTGAAGACAGAGCAGCGGCAGCTAAACCGCGCCAGCGTACACTCTCCCTTCCGACAGCCATCTTGGACACAAACTAAAATAATCACTTACACACAAAAATCATCCCCCCACAATGGTTACCACTGTGGGGGAAGGCACAATGTCCAGTCCCCATCCCCAGTTCTCCCAAAGTCAGGCCTATTGAGGCCTCCGCTATTGCCTCTACGGAGGCCCGATGTTCCTGGCCGTTCTCGCCGGGTGCTGTTGCCCCGGCGTCGGGAGAGTCCTCTAAGCGGCTGGGCCACCTGGATCGGCCGCTTCCTTACCGGAGACCGCGGCTTCCGAAGCCGACAAGGCCGCGCCGGTTTGGAGCTCCCAGGCTCCCGATATTGAAGTCGGCGTCGCCCGCTCCGCTCCGCAGACCTGCAGCCCGGAGGTGTTGAACTCGGCAGTCACAGCTCACTGGAGCTCCAGCGCGTCGATCCAGCGCGGCGACCCAGGCAAGGCATCGCCCGCTCCGCTCCGCGATAGCGCTCCAGCGCTGTGCCGCCATCGAAGCCGAGGTGCTGGGCGGTCCCCGCCAGGAAACGGGGCTCCACGCCCGCTGGTAGGCCACGAGGACGGGTCGACGGGGCAGCCCGGAGAAAAAGCTGCCTCACCGACCAGGTAGGGACCTAGAAATATAGTTACCCCCTACCCCCCACATTAAAAAGTCTACTTCTCCCACAAACAAAACACAGGACTCACTAGAACTACAAAAAAAAGTGAATTAAACGGACGGCTGCTGGTTAGCAACCGTTCCCCAAGATGGCTCCTCCTCCTTATGCTCCACGAGCCGCTCCATGCGGCTCAGGCGGCTGTCTCTGCCCTAAGCGGGCGGTGAGACGTCGCCGTCCGACGAATCGGATACCACCGGCCGGATGTCTTGACATCCAGTCCGCTGCTCAGGCGCTAGCGGAACTGGGCTCGGCTCGGTGTCGGGGATGGCGGAGCGCCAGGTTAGCGGTCCTACCGCTCTCTGTCCCCCACTGATGAGACGCCTGTCTGCTGGAGTCGAGCTGGGGACAGGCTTCTGGGAGAGTCTTGTTCTGTTCTTTTTTCTTGAGCTGTTGGAACAAAGCAAAACTCTCCTTTGCCAGGAAAAACCGACCTCAGAGTACACTTATCTGATGGTCCGTTTTTAAACTGTAGCGGGAGCGCCTGACTCCCGCTGTGCCTCTGGACTGGAAACCGGCGCAGCTCTGTCTGTGGACTGCAGCGTGTGCGGCCCTGGTGTCGTCTCTCCCCCTTCCGCGAACGGAACACTCCTTCCCCGGAGTCCAAGGGGGGCCGCTTGCGTCTGGACTGGCACCGGCGCAGCTACCTGTCTGTGGACCGCTGCGTGTGCGGTCCTGGTGGCGTCTCTCCCCCTTCCGCGAACGGAACGCTCCTTCCCCGGAGTCCAACGGGGGCCGCTTGCGTCTGCTGCTTTGCTCCACCTGGAGCAACAATCAGACGCGAGTTAAAACTGAAGGTAAGTACTTACCTAAAGCTTCCTCCTTCAGGCTTGTAGCGGGAGCGCCTGACTCCCGCCTGCCGCTGTTGCCTGCTTGAAACGTAATGCCGCGCATGCGTGCTGAGCGGGTTCTTCACGTAGTCACTCACGTGACTCCGAAGTAAAACACTGAGTCAAGCACTGGATCAACTAAAAGGCCTGTCCCACTTGGCGCGCAAAGATTTTGTACATCCCAAAATCCTGGGGCGCCGCTCGCAACCGCGCATCACTGCCTACGTCACTACGCGCCATGCGTGCGTAATGTGCACCATCGTGCGCGCATCGTGCGTCGTGATGCGTAAATGATGTTGCGTAAATTACGCGCAAATGACGCCCAAGTGGGACAGGCCCTTAATTCTTTATTCTCACTAACACAAACAAACTTCCTATACGATACCTAACCACACCGCAGGTCCGATCCTTGTCTCTACTCATCCAAGCCCTTCAGCCTCGTGCGAGCAGACACCTCCAGCAAGTCAGCACGGTCCCAAGTGCCACCCCAGAAGATCGACTCCAATCCATGTGGTGTCCCCTCTTTTATAGGGTATCGGACCCGTGGCGCGAAACTATATGGGGGGGGGGGCAGTAGATTATATAATACATTTGTGACAGTTCCCTAACCCCATCACAAAGTACGCCATTACATTGTTTCCACAGAAGGTTCTAGTTGGAAGACAGTTCACCAAAGTAAAGAAACATTTCCCCAGGTAGTATAAACAATTTGATCAAGGCTCCACACTTTAACCAATCACATATTAACAATAAGAAGGACCTCACCTTACCCTCAACTTCCTCCCAGGGTCCAGACACCCTGGAGCCATGACTCATAGCCCTGCAACTTTTCACAGAAAGAGGACAAGCAGGCTTTGCAAATACAGAGATTCTCCATTTTGTGACATATTTTATTTGGCCAATATTATCATCTGGACAGTGTTTGTACGTTCTCCCCATGTCCGCGTGGGTTTTCTCCGGGTGCTCTGGTTTCTTCCCACTCTACAAAAACGTAGATGTTTGTAGGTTAATGTGGCTTTGGTAAAAATTGTAAATTGTCCTTAGTGTATAGGATAGTGCTTGCATTCAGGGTGATCGCTGTTCATTGCTGATCTTGGTGGGCTGATGGGCCTGTTTCCGTGCTGTATCCCTAAACTAAACTATGGAAAATATAGGATAAAATAATTCAGTGAAAATCATTTATGGATCAAATTGTATTATCGTAGCTGAATGGCACAGAACAACACTAACGTTACATATTGCTTTACAGCAATTCCTGACTCAAACCAGAATTGAATGCTTTGCAGGATAGTGTTTATTATAACCTGATCAGTATAAATCATGCCGTTTTGCCTTTGACAAGTTATTCAAGGTGAAACATTACATTAAATTAAAACAAAGTTCAGTTTGCCTGAGTTCAGATGTTTTTGTCAAAACTAAAAAACTGGCAAAGCTGAATCGTGACTTAAGTCGCAGTAATTCATTGCACATCATAACCATTTCTTCATGCATAAACATACGCACCTTCTGAATTTAAGCATGAATCATTGAAAATTGCTATATGTCTCTTTTCTTTTCTCTGGACCTGACTTCTCTTTAAATGTAAATTTTTGCAATGCAAAACAAATATTGATGACATCATAAGTCTGTATATATCACCAGGCTGTTGCTCTGGGCAGAGGCTGACTTGCACGGTTATTCAACTGAGTCACTTGGAGTCCACCTGACTGCCTGGGAGATAAAGAGCAGGTGAGTACCTGCTCAAAGCTCGTTACCTTTCTGCACTCCATTCAACTCCATCGGGGTATCTGAACAACACACCCATCTCTCAGACACAAATTAACCATTAGAAATGTCATGAAATTATTGTTTTCCAATTTATTTTTAAAATATTCACATTGCTAGATCACAGCTACTTAACAATGGTTCCAGAATAATTTTAACATGACATAAATTGGTAAAACTCAGAAAATAGGGACAACCTTTTACAGCTTAATCACTAATTCACTATTCAGTCTGCATTTATGCAATTTGTTATATAAGGTCCACAATTTGGCATTGGAATGTTTCAGCAATTGGGCTGTGAATCCCAATGACAGATATGGTCATCATTAAGTCTGGATACGGAATGCTTAAGTCGTACAACAAGCACTGTTTTATTTTTTGAAAACTTAAAACGTATAACCTTCGGTGCAAATAATTACACTTCCTAATTTTTACTTAAATTACATTTTTTCATTCCTAAAGATATTTACCAAAAAAGTAACATCTAAAAAGATGAGATTGTTAAGCATTTTTATCATATTGGTGTTAATGTGTGTTAAGTGCAGATATACGCAAAAGACGTCTGATTACCACAGCTAGTAGTTCCTCATTATTAATATTATGATGTACTTTATATGGAAG
This sequence comes from Amblyraja radiata, assembly GCF_010909765.2. Lineage (NCBI taxonomy): Eukaryota > Metazoa > Chordata > Chondrichthyes > Rajiformes > Rajidae > Amblyraja > Amblyraja radiata. Next base: position 12,925,661 of record NC_045962.1, on the reverse strand, counting down.
ATGGGACCTTTTAGCCATCTCCCAGTCCCAGCATAAAATGTGTTGGAACTATTATAATCATATTAAAGGAATGACTGCTTGGAAACCACACAGAAAGGTCTCTGTACACTTGTTATGAGCTTCAATTCTACAGTGCATAACTGAACAGAAAATGACAACAATGATAAACACAATGGCAGGACATTAATGTTTCCCAAAGGATTTCTGATGTGTTCTGAGTGCCGACATGTAGTGTGCAACAGGATGCTTGTTTGAACGACCATTGAAGTAGGTATGTTGCAATACTTACCTTCAGCGGCGCTGCAGTTCTGCCACTGGCCGTGTGTGCCTTTGAGGGGGGGGGGGGGGGGGGCGGGAATAAAATGCCGTTTCCTCCTGCCTGTCCGAGATATATTTTCTCGGACTGCTAGCTGATGCTGAAAAATTGTTCCGACTTGCGTTCTCGGGAGTTTTAAAAAAAAATCGCGGGACAATTTAATCGCTGGAGTAAAATAAAAAAGCGACTTCTAACGCCTCAACACTGACAACGGGACGGATCTCACATATGGGACAAAACATAAGGCAAGTCGTCTATTTTACATATAAACTTGCTTCTTAGGATGACTTTAATCAAAATTTCATTGGCGAAAATGTGATTATGTAAATATACGAATCGGCAGTGTTTTTTCTGCCGATATGGGGTTCAAATTCACCGCAAACCGCAACGTTCCAATCGATCGGTGTTCCATAAAAAAACCCAATCGCAAGATGATTAAAATGGCCATTAATTTACAGGAATTAAACATTAAATTCCTTCCTGTTGGCCTATAAATTCATGACAATGAGATTTAAAAATCATGTTATATTGTGAATTCTTGTGTGAATGTTATTTGGACACTTAGGCTATTTAAAAATGTTCATCTATTCTTAAGAAATGGATAGATGTTTAGATCTAGTAATTGAATTTTGTAATTAGCTACAATTAGGTAACTAACTAATTGTATGCTTTAATTTCAGGTCATCCAAGTAAGATGGTGTCATATTTGTTTCAGAATGCTTCAATCTATAATAACTGAACATTTCTTTTAGTTCTCTTAATTTTTAAGAAAGTTAAGGGCTTTTGACTGTCCTCGATCACAGCTTTTGTGTTAAGTCAATGTTGTGTTAAGGAAAAGCAAGAGGGAACAAGATGCTAATTTCCGAGTATGAAAATGGCCATAACTTTTTTAATACATAATTTATGAAAGTGAATTAGGTGTCAAATTAAACTTATTTTTATGCTTTATCTGATGGGATAAATTGCACACATGATTTTTAAAATCTCAAAATGTTGTAACATTGCTAATTGAAGGAATGGCAGTTATATAATCACATTATTAATAGGCACCTATAAGGAAGGTAACATGAAAAGATAATTGTGTGAGAGTGAAGAATTGCACTTAGAAACATAGAAAATAGGTGCAGGAGTAGGCCATTCGGCCCTTCGAGCCTGCACCGCCATTCAGTATGATCATGGCTGATCATCCAACTCAGTATCCCGTACCTGCCTTCTCTCCATACCCCCTGATCCCTTTAGCCACAAGGGCCACATCTAACTCCCTCTTAAATATAGCTAATGAACAGGCCTCAACTACCTCCTGTGGCAGAGAATTCCAGAGATTCACCACTCTCTGTGTGAAAATGTTTTTCTCATCTCGGTCCTAAAAGACTTCCCCCTTATCCTTAAACTCTGACCCCTTGTTCTGGACTTTTCCAACATCGGGAACAATCTTCCTGCATCTAGCCTGGCCAACCCCTTAACAATTTTGTAAGTTTCTATAAGATCCCCCCTCAATTTTCTAAATTCTAGCGAGTACAAGCCGAGTCTATCCAGTCTTTCTTCATATGGAAGTCCTGACATCCCAGGAATCAGTCTGGTGAACCTTCTCTGTACTCCCTCTATGGCCAGAATGTCTTTCCTCAGATTAGGAGACCAAAACTGTACGCAATACTCCAGGTGTGGTCTCACCAAGACCTTGTACAACTGCAGTGGAACCTCCCTGCTCCTATACTCAAATCCTTTTGCTATGAATGCTAACATACCATTCGCTTTCTTCACTGCTTGCTGCACCTGCATGCCTACTTTTAATGACTGGTGTACCATGACACCCAGGTCTCGTTGCATCTCCCCTTTTCCTAATCGGCCACCATTCAGATAATAGTCTACTTTCCTGTTTTTGCCACCAAAGTGAATAACCTCACATTTATCCACATTATACTGCATCTGCCATGCATTTGCCCACTCACCCAACCTATCCAAGTCACCTTGCAGTCTCCTAGCATTATACCTCACAGCTAACACTGCCCCCCAGCTTCGTGTCATCCGCAAACTTGGAGATGTTGCATTCAATTCCCTCGTCCAAATCATTAATATATATTGTAAATAGCTGGGGTCCCAGCACCGAGCCTTGCGGTACCCCACTAGTCACTGCCTGCCATTGTGAAAAGGACCCGCACACTTATTGCCTTTCTAAATCTCAGGGCATGACAAGGAACTTTAAAGCTAACTTTTTTTTTTTTTTTTTTTTAATAAATTATTTGTTAAGCACTTTAAAACAACCAATGTTGACCAAAGTGCTGTACAGAAGAATAAACAAGACATCATAAACAGACAACATAACAGCAAAGTGCTTTACATAAATTAAATAATAAGTTCCATTACAAACCATAGAAAAAGGTTAAAAAAAAATGAATAAAATGGACACAACACATTTTAGAGTTCAACACAAACGTCCCCCCACAGCAGAATCAAAACTTTCCATTGTGGGGAAAGGCACCAGAAAGTTAAGTCCTCTTCCTCTGTGAGACACCCGAAGTATAGCTTTTGAAGTATAGCTATTTGTTGTAATGTTGGAATAATAGACCCTTCAGCTATTCCTTGCCAACCTACATGCCTACCTGAGCGATTTGCTTTTACCTGCATTATACAGATATTCCCCATAACCCCAACATTTTGTAAAATCCTGGAAAAGATTAAAACTTAAGCCAGCTGAGTAAACTAAACAGGACAATTTCTAAAAACTTTGTCAGATGACCCTTTTCCCACAAACAACTTACTCCAACCAAAGACATACACAGAATGTTGGAGTAACTCAGCAGGACAGGCAGAATCTCTGGAGACCCTTCTTCAGACTCCAACCAACATTTGCAAGCTCCTGTCTAAATTCTTTAAATTCACCTTGTCCCAATTTAGAACTTTAGCCTGGGGATGTAGTTCTGTCATTTTGCATAACAATTAAAACAACTAATAGAACTATGGTCACGGGTCACAAAGTGCTCCCCCACTGACACCTTAGTCATCTGCCTTTCCCTAGTACATGGCAATGGGAATAAATCAAAGAATACTGCCCTCAAGGTGCTGTTTTTTGTTTCCTTTTGCCTAGCTCCTATATTCATCCGATCTGTGTTTGATTTCTTAACTATTGTGGAGATCACATGTCTCACTTAAGGAAGCACTTTAATGAGACAAATGCATGTGAAAGATTGTTTGGATCCCTGGATTGTAGAAAGGGAAGTACTACTAGCAAGAGCACACAGTGTCTTCAGGCAGATGTCAGGTTGGCACGGTGGTGCAGTGGTAGAGCTACTGCCTGACAGCGCCAGGGACCTGGGTTCGATTCTGATTACGGGTGCTTGTCTGTATGGAGTTTGTACGTTCCCCTCGCGACCTTTGTGAATTTTCTTTGAGATCTTTGGTTTCCTCCCACACTCCAAAGACCTCAAAGGTTTGTAGATTAATTAGCTTGATGTAAATGTAAAACTGTCCCTAGTGCGTGAAGGATAGCATTAACGTGCAGGGATCGCTGGTCGGTGCAGACTCGGTGGGCTGAAGGGCTTGTTTCCGTTCTGTATCTCTGAATCTAAAAACTAAAACTAAATATACTCCCTCAATATGTATGAAAGCTAACACAGATTATGGCGGTATGTAGTGGCAGATACACTAGGGCCGTAAAAATGTGGTTAAATATACTAATATTAATGGGGGAATAATCATTGTGAACAGTACAGAGGGAATAAATCACATTTGGAGAACTTTTTCTTCCGGCAGAATGTAGCAAACTCAACACCAGGTGGATCAATTGTGAATTCCATTCCAAGAAATGATACTGGGCAGGTCTTCTTCTTACGCTTGAGGCAGAAGAAGTTATATAATGCCCTCTAGGCGTTGCAGCCAGTTAGGCCTTCCGCATTCATCAGCATCAGGATGATGCCATCATGTTCGACATCCGTAGTGCCGGCTCCTAAAAAGGGCGTATGCTCCAGGTTGGCGCCAAGCCGTGGCGTCTGAGGTTGCATTGTAGCTGCAAGCTGCGGCGACTGAGGTTACATTATTCCTGCTGCTATTCCTTTGTTTGTTGTCGTTCGCCTGATTGAGGTTAGTTGACAGGGCTCACCACGGGGAGGTCGACAACATGAGCCCCACTGGGCAGGTGAAGGGAGCTAAGTAACAGAGCGTTTGTTAAAAGATAAATGTTAGATTTAATAAAGTTATTGAAAAGGACAAAGAAAAAAAATAGGAATAAAAGTTCAACTAGGGGTAGGAAAATGTTACAAAGCTATTTGACATTGAATGAATTGCAGAACAGTGGATAACGCCAATGAAGGAATCTCAAAAGCTCTCGGCAAACAAGCTCTTGCCGAATTTAGTATCCAGGCATCAAAGGAAAGTTAATGTCAGATACTGAAAACTTAATACAAAGCTTAGAAAAATGTAGGAATTTTGGGTTGAAATTTAAATAGAAATCAGGAGAGCAAAGAGAATACATGAAAAGACCATGTCAAGTGAAATCAAAGGAAATCCAAAGGCTTCTATATGAATTTCATTTATCAATCCTTGGCTTTCCTGATTAGGTGACCCAAAGGTATCATCAGCATGATTAAGTAGATAGCCATCCCAATGCAGCCAGTCAGGGAATCTACTGGAAGGTGTGAAAACATCAGGGAGGATACAGGTGAAAACAATCTTTAATGTCCTGGCATCTGTGCCCCATCTTCAGTTTAGTTTATTGTCACGTGTACCGAGGTACAGTGAAAAGTTGCGTGCTATCCAGTCAGCAGAAATACAATACATGATTACAATCAATCCATTTACAGTGCATAGATACATGCTAAGGGAATAACGTTTAGTGCAAGGTAAAGCCAGCAAAGTCTGATCAAGGATAGTCCGAGGGGCATCAAAGAGGTAGATAGTAGTTTAGCATTGCTCTCTGGTTGTGGTAGGAAGAGTCAATTGCCTGATAACAGCTAGGAAGAAACTGTCCCCGAATCTAGATGTGCACCCTTTCCCCCACAATCCTGCCCCCGTTCCCCCATCCCCTTCCAACTACATCCGTTCGTCTGGCTTCATATTTCATACTCTTCACTCCTTATCTCATTATCTCACAGCCTTTTGTCTTTTCTGGCCTTAGTCCAACTATCTGAGAATCAATACCATCTCACCTGTACCCATCCACGTTTGACTTGCCAGGCTTTGTCCCGCCCCCACCTCTCTTCCAGCATTCGAGCCCACATTACAATCCCGAATCAAAACATTCCTATCCGTGTTCTCCAGAGATGCTGCCAGTCGACTGTATTATTCCAACATTTTGTGTCTTTATTTGGGTGTAATGGAGTGAAACCCTGGCATAAGATAAGCAACACTGAACTGGATGTCCTGGTAATTGGCACATGCAATGGGTAAAGTCCTCAACCCACTCCTCCCCCCCCCTTCACCCCCACCCAATGCCAACTAGAACCGCAGACCCCAGCTGACATTACTGCTCCTGCCCCTGCTTGTGCCCCGTGGTGGCATTGCTGGAGCAGCTCCTACTCCTTCCAGTACTTGTGCCCAACTCCTTGAGGTCCAAAAATACCACAGTAGAAAGAACAACATGCTCCTTTGATAGCTCAGAGCTGCAAGATGCAGAATTTAACACAGATGGCTTGGAAGCACTTTGGAGAAAGAATTATGCTGAAAGGTAATTAATATTTCAGGCAACTGATAGTCACATTGAAATTGCGATCACTGATTAATACCTTAGTGGATAAATTAAATCATTTGTGGAACATCAGTAGATTTTCCATGCCATAAAAATTGAATTAAATTTAACCAGTCATCATAACACAATCATCCTGATCATGACGTAGTGAAAACAATTGTCTAAAAGCAAGGTTCACGTCCTGATTCACTTTTATCATTCATCTCCAAATTTAAGGTCCAAAGCAATTGTATTTCACTTATCGACAACACATTTCTTGCTACTGGGTACACTTAAACTATAAAGATTCGCAACTGACTCATGTTTCCCATTGATGTTCAATGTGCTGTAGCAAGTCCTGCCCTGCTCCTGAAAGAAATATTCGGAGGCTCTCTGCAGGGTCTACAATTGAACTGCTTAAGTTTTATCCTGCATGGTGTGCAAGCCCAAAGTATCATCAGAAGACATTTAAAGTACCTATTGATCAAATAGACACTCAGAAAAAAGTGTAGGAAGGCTGTATATGCTGGTTTAAACCGAAGATAGACATAAAAAGTTGGAGGAACTCAGCGGGACAGGCAGCATCTCCGGAGAGAAGGAATAAGTGACGTTTCGGAACCAGTCTGAAGAAGGGTCTCGACCCGAAATGTCACCTATTCAATACGCAATAGACAATAGGTGCAGGAGTAGGCCATTCGGCCCCTCAATCCAGCACCGCCATTCAATGTAATCATGGTTGTTCATCCTATCCCGTCCCTGACTTCTTCCCATATCCCTTGACTCCGTTATCTTTAAGGGCTCTGAATAGAGCTTTCCTTTTCTCCAGAGATGCTGTCTGACCTGCTGAGTTATTTGTGACTATTCAATACTGCACTGATTCAATTGTTTGTGCCATCCATCTACTGCCCAATCTCCCCTTAACATATTGCACGGATAGCTACCCATAATTAACCCTTCCGAGTATGCACCGACCAGTGATCCCTGCACATTAATGCTATCCTGCACACACTAGTGACAATTTGCATTTATATCAAGCCAATTAATCTACAAACCTGTACGTCTTTGGAGTGTGAGAGGAAACCGAAAATCTTGGAGAAAACCCACATGGTCACGAGGAGAACGTAGAAACTCCGTACAGACAGCGCCCATAGTCGGGATCGAACCCGGGTCTCTGGCACTGCAAGGCAAAGCTATAAATGTTTCACAGCTGGAATACCCACGACCCACTACCAGGTTCAAGGAAGAACAGGTGGGTCTTGAAACATTTCTGGTGGGAGTTATAGGCATGGGCCGCGGAACCGGAGGGGGGCTGGGGGGGCTGCAGCCTTCCAACTCTCCAACACCCATGACCAGGTTGCTCAGAGCACAGCTGCGCCTCGTCCAAAGCCGGAGACATTGAAACATGTCTAGCCAAAAAGGTCGGGGGGCTACAGCCCCCCCCAGCCCCCCTCCGGTTCCGCGGCCCATGCCTACAACTCCCACCAGAAATGTTTCAAGACCCACCTGTTCTTCCTTGAACAGAGAATCGATCAATTTCCCTTTACTAACACTCTCCCCCGCTTAGTGGAACCTGTCCTCACCATATTACTTGCCAGGCTATTCCCTGCCACTCCTCTCTTCCAGCTCTCTTTCCCACCCCAACCACAATCAGTCTGAAAAAGAGTCCTGACCCGAAATGTCACCTATCCATGTTCTCCGGAGATGCTGCCTGACCCATTGAGCTCACAAACTTCTCTATAAGGTTTATCTCAGTTACTGAAAACCCTACTGCTCCTGTTTGCTAATGGTACAGAACTAATGATCCAGCAGGAAAATAAAATTGTATAATTTATGGTGTGCCTCTAATTAAATGGCCATGCAACAGATTTCAGAAAAACATGATTCATTCATTCATTCATATTTCTACATAAAACAGAAACTGCCTACCACCCTATCTGGCTATGCTGCGTAGCAGACCCAGGAAATATAGTTGGCACAATTCCTTGTGATCAACTTTAAACAGGTAATATAGTGGCAGTATTGTTCGAGTCAGTATATTTGGAGTCATCACATATTTTAGACTATAAACATTGGCAAGCCAAAAGAGTTGCATAATTCCAACTAAAAGATTTCATGTTCTGTGGACAAAAATGGGCCAAATTAGGCTAACTGTGGAAGGCAGTTCCAAAGTAAGCAACTTCCCAACCCACAGTGCAATGATGGAGCATATTCCTGCAGGGGTTCCATCTATTCCAGCATGGACTGGTGTCAGATCAGAATCCCCGTTCATTTAGAAACATAGAAACATAGAAAATAGGTGCAGGAGTAGGCCATTCGGCCCTTCGAGCCTGCACCGCCATTCAATATGATCATGGCTGATCATCCAACTCGGTATCCTGTACCCGCCTTCTCTCCATACCCCCTGATCCCTTTAGCCACAAGGGCCACATCTACTCCCTCTTAAATATAGCCAATGAACTGGCTTCAACTACCTTCTGTGGCAGAGAATTCCACAGATTCACCACTCTCTGTGTGAAAAATGTTTTTCTCATCTCGGTCCTAAAAGACTTCCCCCTTATCCTTAAACTGTGACCCCTTGTTCTGGACTTCCCCAACATCCGGAACAATCTTCCTGCATCTAGCCTGTCCAACCCCTTAACAATTTTGTAAGTTTCTATAAGATCCCCCCTCAATCTTCTAAATTCTAGTGAGTACAAGCCGAGTCTATTCAGTCTTTCTTCATATGAAAGTCCTGACATCGCAGGAATCAGTCTGGTGAACCTTCTCTGTACTCCCTCTATGGCAAGAATGTCTTTCCTCAGATTAGGAGACCAAACTGGCGAATATTTGGCTGGCGAACTCCTAGCTTGGGAATTAAGAGGAACATGTCAAATTAGTTTTATTGTTCTTTTAATTATTTACAGTAAACCTTTATTATTTTTAAATGTGCCTGAATTTTAGAGTTATTTAAACACTGTTAAAAATACCTCCTGGCTGTGACAGGAGATGAAGCTCTGCCCTCAGAGACGGACCTCCATGGCAAACCGGCCAAAAACTATTCTCTACTGAGGATGTTCGACACCTTGAAAGGTTTTTTTCAGCTGCAGTAGGTCAGCTTATCTAGAGAACCATGGGCTGTGGGTCCGGCTGGTGAGCTAAAAATAGCTCAATGCGACAAAAAAATATGCCTAAGGTAGACAAAAAATGCTGGAGTAACTCAGCGGGGCAGGCAGCATCTCTGGAGGATAGACACAAAATGCTGGAGTAACACAGCAGGTCAGGCAGCATCTCTGGAGGATAGACACAAAAGGTTGGAGTAACACAGCGGGTCAGGCAGCATCTCTGAAGAGAAGGAATATGTGATGATTCGGGTCGAGACCCTTCTTCAGCTTTTTGCTCCAGCAGTAATATAAATCATTATATCAACATTTTGCGCCTATCTTCAGTGTAAACCAGAATCTGCAGCTCCTTCCTACACAAAAGATATTCCTGCTTCATAACTAGCCTTGAGTTTTCCCAATTGTTAGCCATCGGTTGCTGCAATATTGCACAGTTTAACTACTGTGACAGCTTACCGCCACCCTCCAACACAATGCAATCCTAACAACATTTGTAACTAAGTTCCTGCAGCATGACTCCAATGAAAATGAAGCTCAGGTCTATTATTTTTACATGGCATTTATATTAAACTAATTTTTTTTCCTTGCGCTGCTGCCTACTTGAGGTTATAAACAATCGACATGCTAAGTGGTAATAAATCAAGGCAATAGCTTGAATAAGCATAAATAAACAGTTGTAATCTAGCAATTTGTGTCTATTCCCAAAGCATTTCATCTATTTTCTTTTCCCCTTTGTGTACAGTTTCCATTTTTCACCAGCTGTTTTTCCTTTGTTTTTACCTTATTTCCCTGTCTGCAATATTCATTTCGAACTTGTGATTTATTTGTCTTCATTTTCTTCCCTTTCTGCCACACTTGTCCCTGTGGAATGCAAAACGCCAACACGGACCAGTTGGCAGGTGACACAAAGGCGTAATGAACTGCGAGGAGGAGAGTAATAGACTTCAAGAAGGTGCAGACAGGCTGGTGAAATGAGAGGACAGGTGGTTGATGAAGTGCGATGCTAAGAAGTACAAAGTGTTACATTTTAATAGGAAGAATGAGAAGAGATAATATAAATCAGAGGGCATCATTCTTAGAACGGTACCAAAAGATCTGTGGGTAGCTGTTTCGAATGTGGCTGGGAAGGTTGAGAAAGTGGTTTAAAAAGCATTCAGGATCCGAGAGGTATGAATAGGAGCATGGATTATGAGGGAAGGAAACACGTTGAAACTTTATTAAACAATTGTCAAGCTCACATCTGAAGCATTGTATCCATTTCTGAGCAGCACCTTTTAGGAAAGATGTAAAAGTTTTACATTGGACAAAAAGGCAATTTAATGAAACAATTCCAGCCATTGGGGATGTGAATAAACTGGAGAAGATGGGGATCTTCTCCATGCAGCAGAAGATTGTAATTATTCAATATCACAAAGGGCAAGGACAGACCCGATGAAGAGAAACTGTTCTCATTTATCAAAGCATCGAGAACCAGGGGATATAGGATGAAGGAGAGTGACAAATGAACCAAACGTAATAGGAGGAAATACATTCCATTCCGTAAGGTTTGTTCATAAATAGCTCATTAATAAACTATCATTGGCGTACACACAGATAGAAAAGGAAGAAATTGAACTAAATAGTTCAGCTCAGGAAAATAAAAATACACATCAATGGACCCAAGGCAAGAGCGTATTACCCTTGAAATTAGGGTCGGCATTTGAAACTTATAAAACACGTCAATGCCCGAGCAGAGCAGAAACCTCTGAAATTCAGCTCTCCAAGAGTTTGAGGAGGTCTAGGGTTTTGTGGTTTTGGTCCCCAGCATCACTCAGGATGGATACCATGCTTGGAGATTCTTCATCCTGTTGGCACGGTGGCGCAGCGGTAGAGTTGTTGCCTTACAGCGCTTTCAGCGGCAGAGACGCGGGTTCGATCCTGTCTACAGGTGCCGTCTGTACGGAGTTTGTACGTTCTCCCCGTGACCTGCGTGGGTTTCCTCTGAAATCTTCGGTTTCCTCCCCCCACTCCAAAGATGTACAGATTTGTGGGTTAATTGGCTTGGTAAATGCAAAATTGTCCCTTGTGCGTGAAGGGTAATGTTAATGTGCAGGGATTGCTGCTCGGCGCGGATTCAGTGGGCCGAAGGGCCTGTTTCCACGCTGTATCTCTATACCAAACTAAACTGTCATCTGCTTAATTGTTCTTCACCATTCACAACTAGATTTGTGAAGGCTGCACAGGTTCATTGTGCTGATCAGGTAAGAAAATGAATCTGAACAACAGGATTAACCATAATCGTAAAAAACCTGCAGGGTGTGTGGACTATTCTTGTTTTTTAGTTCTTATGTATTTTCTCGGCTCCTAATATTTTAGATTATTATCAGTACAAGATTGTAATTGCCTCTACTTTCTAAGATCTCAACCTGTTCTTCAGAGAATTAGAGAATTACAGAGAGAGTTCATTAAGACCTTGGTGTCTGCCAGTTCATTCAAACACCATTTCAGTTAGAGTCAGACCCTTTTACAAACCTCGTGCTTTTATTTAAGCATTTGTTAAATTTCACTGGGAAAGGCAAATGTTTCCACTGACCTCACAGGAGGTGTATTTAAGATTCCTAATGTTGTGGAGGGGAATGTTTCCTCCATATTGCATTTGCTTCTTTTGATAAGCAGCTTGAATCTTTTCATCAACTTTCTTTATTTTCTCTCCCTGAACTCTTGAACTCAATGAAACCGAATACGTGGTGATGAATACAATCAGAAACCAGCGCTCATACATATTTAACGTGAGGAAAGTTGAATTTGTCCCACAGATCCACAGATGATTTTCTCTCCTTGGGAATCAGGTTATGAATTGCATTTTCGGCAATATCCAGAACCCTGCTGTGTAGTTATTGAAAACTAGGCAGATGCATAGAGAGTTGAGAAGTACTTGAGAATGTCAATAATGCAGAGAGTTGATGTACTAAAGATAGCAGTTAATATTTGTTTCATTATATCCATGAATGGACATTTGCCTGTTCATTCGTTTTGTACAGATTATAGCGTTTTTTATCTATGATTTCTCCGGTTCTCTGGTATTACACAGTGGGGACTGCAAATGCATGGTCCATTTTCACATTGTATGATTTCTAAGCTCCTGATATTTATTATTTTACAAGAGACTAGCAGCATAAAATTGAAACTGAGAAACTAAAGACTATGGTTAAATAGGCTTTACAACAGAGGTAGTAAATACCTAATGATAAAAATAGGATATCAAAAATAAAACCATGGCTATGTCCCCCACCAGATCAGAAAATCTGTGCAAAGCTTTCCAATTTCAGGAGGCCACACCTATTAAAATTCCCTGAGTTTAGCTCTCATCATTTATTCTGGTTAGGTGCCACTGTATCCCCTATAAATGGAGCTGCAGAAAGGAGCAAGGTGTAAATTAAAGGCTAAATCTGCACAAATGTAGAGAAACAAAATTGAGTTGGTGGCCATGTAAAGTCATGGTTAACATGATAATGATAGAGAATGTTTATAGCAGTGACTGCTAAACCTGGCGCAGGTGTATGCAGGCAGCATGGACAATGACAAGGTCATGGGGGGCATGGTGGCACAGCAGTAGAGTTGCTGCCTTATAGCGCTTGCAGGCCCGGGTTCGATCCCGACTACGGGTGCTGTCTGTAGTGTCTGTATGGAGTTTGTACATTCTCCCCATGGCTGCATAGGTTTTCTCCGGGATCTTCGGTTTCCTCCCACACTCCGAAGACGTATAGGTTGGTAAGTTGGAGACTATTCTGAGGGATAGGTTATAAATGGCATTTAGATGGGCAAGGGCTGATTAGGGATAGTCAGCATGGTTTTGTACATGGAAGGTCATGTCACATAAATCTGATTGATTTTTTTGAAGACGTGACCAAAAAGGTTGTTGAGGGCAGAGCTGTAAATGTTGCATATATGGACTTCAGTACGGTACTCGACAAGGTTCCGCATGGTACGCTGCTCTGGAAGATTAGATCGCATGGGATCCAAAGAGAGATAGCTGAATGGATAGCAAATTGGTTCCATGGAAGGAAGCAGAGGGTGAATGTGGAAGGTTGCTTCTCGGGCCGGAGGCCTGTGACTAGTGTATGCCCCGGTTCAGTGTTAGGCCTCTTACTGTTTGTCATCTATATCAATTATTTGGATGAGAACATACAGGACAAGATTAGCAAGTTTGCTGATGATACAAAAGTTAGGAGTTTTGCAGATAGTGAAGATGGTTGTGAAAGACTGCAGCAGGATCTGGATCGATTGGCCAGGTGGGCGGAGGAATGGTTGATGGAATTTAACACAGAAAAGTGTGAGGTGTTGCAATTTAGGACGTCGAACAAGGGCAAGACCTACACAGTAAATGATCGACCTAAGGGTAGTGTTGGAAAGCAGAGGGATCTAGAAGTAAAGACGTATGGTTCCTTGAAGGTCGAGTCGCGTGTAGTTAAGGTGGTCAAAAAGACTTTTGGCACTATGGCCTTCATCAGTCGGAGTATTGAGTATAGAAGTTGGGAGATCATGTTGCAGTTGTATAAGACGTTGGTGAGATCGCATTTAGAATATTGTGTTCAGTTCTGGACACCATGTTATGGGAAAGATATTGTCAAGCTTGAAAGGGTTCAGAAAAGATTTACGACGATGTTGCCAGTACTAGAGGGTGTGAGTTATAGGGAGAGATTGAGTAGGTTGTATCTCTATTCCATGGTGCACAGGAGGATGAGGGGAGATCTTATAGAGGTATACAAAATCATGAGAGCAATAGATCGGGTAGAAGCACAGTCTTTTGCCCAGAGTTGGGGAATCGAGGGCCAGAGGACATAGGTTCAAGGTGAAGGGGAAAAGATTTAATAGGAATCCGAGGGGTAACTTTTTCACACAAAGGGTGGTGGGTGTGTGGAACAAGCTGCCAGAGGAGGTTGTTGAGGCTGGGACTATCCCATCGTTTAAGAAATAGTTAGACAGGTACATGGATAGGACAGATATGGAGGGATATGGACCAAGCGCAAGGCAAGTGGGACTAGTCATTGTTGTCGGTGTGGGCGAATTGAGTCGAAGGGTCTGTTTTCACACTGTATCACTCTATGACTCCAGGTATTAGGTAAATATTCAAAATAATTATCCCTAGTGTGTGTAGAATAGTGTTAATAGGCGGGGATCGCTGGCCGGCACAGAGCCAGTGGGCCGAAGGGCCTGTATCCACGCTGTATCTCTAAATTAAACTAAACTAAAGACCCTTGCATCCTCCTCCATCCTCCTCTCTTTGCAAATGCACACTCCGCAAAGAGGTGGGCCAACATAGTAGCATCTTAGTAGCAGTCCTCTCGAGAGCAGTGTTCATTGGTAGTAAGATTCAGATGGCACAGGAAGGATCTGACTGGGATGGCCCCTCTCACCACCAGCCAAGCCAGGTCTTGGTGCTTGTTGGTGAGGTCTGGCGATGAGGCATTTCAAGCTGTGCTGTCTGCTCAGTTTACCACGCTGCAGGATCCATCCACCCCATGTCCTGCAATGCCAGCAGGGTGTTCCGAACTGTTCATTGCCCGATGGACTTGTGATCAAAGGTGTTGCCCTAGTAGCACCTTTCCACAAAGGACAGGCGACTCAGTCATGTCCAGCTGATCTGCACATTGCCATCGTCCATGTGCAGGGATGGACAGACGACATTTTAGGTTGGAGCCCTTCTTCAAACTGATTGTTGTCTGCTGAGGATAAAGGTAGGAGAGGCAGAGGAGGTGTGAGAGCAATGTTAGAGTGACATCACGGAACAAATAGTAGCTGAGTAGTAACCTTCATGTCAGCAGTTTCGAGGACAATGGCCGAAGCCGACTCGTTAGTGCCAGCGACAGGAGGAAGGCTGCAGGCCTACATCCCCCCAGTGGTCTTCACGTACCCCCACGGCTCCCATGTATGTGCCTCGCACATCGGGTCCTGAGGCACACACAATCCCACAAGACATGAGACTGCACAACCAAGCTAACGTCATCTACGACAGGCCACCACCACCACAGTACCTCTCTTTCTCTGTCTCAGTAATTTGAACCAAGAGTGGGAAAATATAACAATTATATTAATTAATAATAAATATCTGACTAAACCAAGCACTTAATAAATGTTAATATATTAAGATGAATGGTTAACTTTAACTGAGTAAACATATAAAACAAGATTACAAGTAAATATGGACAACAAGATAAGCAAATATCTCTTAATTTCAGAAGATGGGAGTTGATGGGAATCAGTGAGACATTAAATCACATCAGTTTCAGGAATAAATAACATTCCAAAAAATCATCAATGTTGACTGAGGTTTAACTGCAGACATCGTCTGCATTAATAATTGGAAGAATTATCTGAACACTTTAATCCAAGCACTAACTAACAAGGCTATCTGAACTTCCCTTGGAAGGAATAGCAGATGTTGGTTTAAACCGAAGATAGGCACAAAATGCTGGAGTAACTCAGCGGAACAGACAGCATCTGGAGAGAAGGACCCTTCGGGTCTCGACCCGAAACATCACCCATTCCTTCTCTCCAGAGATGCTGCCTATCCTGCTGAGTTACGCCAGCATTTTGTGTCTATCCTTCCCTTGGATATCTTGATAAAGGAGAATCCATTACTGGTGCTGGGTGCAAGTCCTTAAGATAGTAGTCATGGAGTCATACAACATGGTCACATGCCCATTGGCCCAACCTGCCCATGCTGACCAAAGATGCTCCATCTACACTAGCCCCACCTGCCCATGTTTGACTCATATCACTCTAAACCTTTCCTATCCATGTCCCTGTCCAAATATATTTTAAATTTTATTATACTACCTGCCTCAACTACCTCCTCTGGCAGCTCGTTCCATATACTCACTCTCCACTATGTGAAAATGTTGCCTCTCAGGTTCCCATTAAATCTTTCCCCAAACCTATGACTAGTTCTTGATTACCCTGCTCTGAGCACAAGACTGTGCTTTCACCCTACCTATTCTCCATATGATCTGATACACTTCTATACACCTCTATGGCTGCCTCGCCAATAGTCTTCCTGGTCCTTCCTTCTTTGTTGTCCTAATAGTATGTGTTAAATGTATGTTTTATAGTTCTTTAGCTTGTTTTATGTGGGGGAGGGAGGGGGGGTTGGGGAAAACATTTTTATCTCTTACCTTGACGGAGATGAGATTTTTCTCCTTATCGTATCTCCGTCCGCACTGTGGCTTAACATCATGGCGTTAACGGCCACTGCTGGAGGTCGATTTGGGAGCTCCAACTGCGGGAACCTGCCGGACTTACCATCGTGGAGCTGGCGATCCCTGTTGGGGATCGACCTCGGAGCTCCAACTGCAGGAGGCTGAGGACTTTGGCACCGTAGAGCTCGCAGTCCCTGGTTAGAGACTGACTTCGGGAGCTCCAAGCCGTAGGAGCTTCGATTGTCCCGACGCGGGAGCTTCCATTGTCCTGACGGATGGTTCGACTGCCTCGACCGCAGGAGAATAAAGAGGGAAGAAGATTGGACTTTATTGCCTTCCATCACAGTGAGGAATGTGGGGAATCCACTGTGGTGGATGTTTATGTTAACTTTTATGTAGTTATGTGTCCTGTTGCTTGTTTTAGCATGGCTGTATAGTAGTTCGAATATCACTGTACCTTAATTGGTACATGTGACAATAAAAGATCTTTGAAACCTTTGAACATCACCTCTCACCCTCCTGCGCTCCAAGGAATAAAGTCCTAGCCTGCCCAACCCTACAGCTCAATCACTCAAATCCTGGCAATATCCTCAGAAAGTTTCACTGCATTCTTTTCAGCTTAACAACTGTGGATGGCACGGTGGCGTAGCGGTAGAGCTACTGTCTCACAGTGACAGAGACCTGTGAGCTTGTATGTTCTCCCCATGATCTGCGTGGGTTTTCTCCGAGATCTTCGGTTTCCTCCCACACTCCACAGATGTACAGATTTGTAGGTTAATTGGCTTGACATAAATGTAAAATTGTCCCTAGTCTGTGTAGGATAGTGTAAGACAATACTCCAAATGTAGCCTCACCTACATCTTGTACAACTGTAATATACTATTCCAACTTCTATATTCAATACCTTGCCCCAGTTTGACTTCCAGTGATGCATTGTTAGGATTTATAATGGATCGAGTGACCAGATCTATTATTCAATGCCTGAACTCCTTGTTTAATATTTATCAATAAACACAACATATATAAGCAATGAAATTTAGTTTTAAAACTATTTTGAACAATTGGTGAACTTGTAAATGTTGTGTTCACTTGAGTTCGAGCTGAATTATATCAATCTGTAATGGTTCTTTAAAAAATAGATCATAGCTCTGTTCTGGATTCAAGATTTATTAAAGTCATTTTGAAATGTAATGAAATGTTGAATTGTTAGTATTTGACTTATGCTATATTAAGTGCCTGATCACATTGAACTACCATCTCACTTTCTGCCAGTTTAAGCATTAATCTATGAACCACTACATCAATTTATTGAATGCTGTGATTATTCATTTTCTAATATTGCCCTATTTGAAAATGAGCGATTTACATTTCTTCAAGTTTAACCTCTTCCCATTCAATTTATTACTTTGTAATAGGAAAGCATTAGAAAATCTGTGGTTAACTTTTGCTAATGCCACTGAACTATATGTCAGTAAACTCTTTGACACAAGACACGGTGGTGCAGAGATAGAGTTGTTGCCTCACAGTGCCAGAGATTTCGGGTGCAGAGTTTGTACATTCCCCCTGTGACCGCGTGGGTTTTCTCCGGGTGCTTTGGTTTCCTCCTACATTCCAAAGACGTGCGTGTTTGTAGATTAATTTGTCCTAAGTGTGTAGGATGTGAAAGTAGGATAACATTGAACTGAAATATGGCTGATCGCTGGTCAGCATGGACTCAGTGGTCTGAAGAGCCTGTTTACATCCTGTATCCCTAAGTTAAAACATGTGAGATTAATACTGAAAGTCATTTGGCATAAAGGGCCTGTCCCACTTGGCGAATTTTTTCGGCGACTGTCGGCATCATTGACTGACATATCAGGTCTCCGAAAAAGTCGCGGGCGTGATGTGGTGTGATGACGTATTGACGCGCGGTGTTTCCTCAAGTGTCGCAACATTTTTTTCTCGCCGCTGGATTTTGAAATGTTCAAAATCCAGTGGCGACAGCCGGCGTTATTATTGACGCCAGCAGTCGCCGAAAAAATCGCCAAGTGGGTCACGCCCTTAAGGTTTTGTTAATCAATCATACATTAAACAGTACGAGAAGGGTCCCAAACCAAAACATCGCCAATCCATGTCTTCCAGAGATTCTTCCTGAACCACTGAGTTACTCCAGTATGTTGTGTCTTTTTTATTTAAAAGTCCTTATTTATGATTGATTATATATATCTTCTGTCAAAGCTAGGTGCTTTTCATCACACTCAGAGGAGAAACAGTATGTTGAACACAGGGAGTTGCGATCCTGAGTACTTGCAGTTATTTTGGATAGCAGACGGATTATTAACCGTATTAAGTTCCCTTTCAGTGCCTCGGGAGAGAAACGTGATCAAAAAGATTTAAATATGATAAAATAGAATATCTGTGTGTCTCATGAATATCTTATTAATGTGTCTAGAAATCTGCAATTTAGCGCAACAGATTTAAAAGGTTTAGCATAGCGATCACTGTAGTTTTTGTTTTTCTAAAACATCGATAGTAGACCCCTCATAGCTAAAAGGGGGCCTAGTTATAATTTTCCCCATTGAAAATTGATGAGCTTTCTTTCAGATCTACTTTTGAAGTACATGGTAGAGATTTTCTTTTGAGTTTGTTGCTTTGAAATTGGGTTTATTTGTCTGTAATCTAAATTATATCCATCATTGCTTTGCCGATAAAGAATGGGATATAGCAGTGTATCACCCGAGCATAGCTCAGTAATGACACAGTCTGATATCTGATATTTTGCATGTAAGTTGGGTTTAAAATTAGGACTTGCGTCACATGTTTGGTTTTTCTAAAACCCCCATATGAGGTCCTCCAGAGTCGGGAGGGGGCCTATTTTTAATTATAGCAGCTCGTTCTCAATAAACTATTAAACACTCACATGGCTGATTATTATTGTTATTATTAGTATTTGGTTATAGTAATAGTAGTGCTAGCTGCTATACCTGGCATTGTTAGGGTTATTATGCTAACAATCATTATATTTCTACTTATTTCAATGCAGTTGTGGTTTATCACACTCATTGCAAATGTAACAAAATCTAACTTGAATACATAATTATTCCAAGAGGAGTAGTACATACTTACTTGAAAGTGACATTGCAGAGGATGTGTACAAGACATTGGTGAAGCTACACCTGGAGTATTGTTTCAGTTTTGGCCACCCTGCTATAGGAAAGATGCTGTTAAGCTGGAAAGAGGATTTGCAATTATATGCAGGATTTGAGGGCCGGAGCTATAGGGAGAGGTTGGGCAGGCTAGGACTTTATTCTTAGGAGTGCAAGAAGCTGATGCGTGATCATATGGAGGTGTATGATATCATGAGGGGTGAATGCACGGAGTCTTTCCACCAGATAGGACATATGTTTAAGGAGAAAGGGAAAAGATTTAATAGGAACCTGAGGGGCAAAGCAGGTACAATAATAATGTTTAAAAGACCTACAGACAGGGAGATGAATGGGAAATGTTAAGAGGGATGTGGGCCAAACCTGGAAAAATGGGACTAACTTACTTGGGGCCTCTTGGTTAGTATGGATTTGTTGGGCTGTAGGGCCTGTTTCTGTGCTGTATCACTGTATGACTATGACTATTGAATGAATAATATATTTTGGGAATATTAAAACAATGTTGTTTAACTTGTTACCAATAAAAAAATACACACGGAAAATAAAATGCATACAAGAATCACATTTAATAACATTCTCTCCAAGTAGCTATGTAACTTCATACAACCTGTAAATGTACTTGATAATTATGAAATGCTTCAAAATACACTGTATTTCTTGCTTTAGAATCCAGTGTAAAAGTCAGTAGATTATTTTTATCTCCAACCCTGGAGCAACTAGCAAATAGCTGACTGTGGACAAAGCATTGAGTTCCAAAGTTAAGGTCAACACCCTTAAATGATTGTTCTGGCACTTTATTAATGCTCAATGGAAATCTGAGTTGAATAGGGAACAGAATTGCTAGAACAGAAAAGTTAGATTCAAATACGATCATTGGTATCCATATGAAGACATTTTCCCCAACAGTATGACCAGCCATTATTGTAGCATTTGTTACACATGCTAATATTTTTTGAACTGATAATATTGCACTGTTCGTAGTATTTGTGGATCCAAATTTCTGAGTAACATGATTGGAGTTCCTTCTTTGAGTTCATGTTTATGTGATCACATGCAGGTGGGGACAGAGAGTTTATACATTCAACAGGAAAATTGTACAACCCCACAATGTGTCATACTGTCAATAGATTTATATTGCACAGGTTGCCTAGGAAGATCCAGAACAAGGCCTTTATTCATGGTCTTTAATGCACTGCGTCAATTTTATGGTGCTGAAATCGCTCTTTCACGCCAAGGTTGGCAGTTGAAAGTGTTGAGTGAGATTTGGGAAAATAGCGTGCACCATAGCACAGAAACTGCTCTCCTCAAAGTCCTCAACGACCTCCTCACCTCTGCTGACACTGGTTCCCTCAACATCCTCATCCTCCTCGACCTGAGCGCAGCCTTCGATACAGTGAACCATAACATCCTGCTCACCAG
Organism: Amblyraja radiata; assembly: GCF_010909765.2. NCBI lineage: Eukaryota > Metazoa > Chordata > Chondrichthyes > Rajiformes > Rajidae > Amblyraja > Amblyraja radiata. Next base: position 12,904,848 of record NC_045962.1, on the reverse strand, counting down.
ACTCAAAGACCTCGGCATTGAAGGCTCTGCACTCAGCTGGCTCCGTTCCTACCTTTCCAACAGTTCCCACTTCATCTCTCTCCACAACCACACCTCTGCTACAGCCGCAGTCACTCAAGGCGTTCTCCAAGGCTCCGTACTCGGCCCCCTCCTCTTCATCATCTACATCCTCCCCCTTGGTCAGATACTCCGCCACTTCAATCTGGACCTCCACTGTTACGCCGATGACACCCAGATCTACCTCGGCACCAAATCCCCCCACAACCCCCCCCTCTCCCATATCAACTCCTGTTTGTCAGCTATAAAAACCTGGTTGCAACATAATTTCCTCAAACTCAACAGCGATAAGGCAGAATTCCTCCTCATAGGCTCCAAAGCCACACTCAGCAAAATCAATAACCCCACTCTCACCATCGACGGCACCACTGTCTCCCCATCTCCCCAGGCCCGCAACCTTGGCGTGATCTTTGATTCCACCCTCTCCCTTGAGCCTCACATCCGCCATGTCATTAAAACCTCCTTCTTTCATCTCCGCAACATCGCCAAACTCAGACCCTCTCTCACACCGCCTGCTGCTGAAAGACTCATCCATGCCTTCATCTCCTCCCGACTGGACTATTGCAACTCACTTCTCCTTGGCATCAGCTCCACCTACATCAACCGACTCCAACTGGTCCAGAACGCAGCCGCCCGACTCATCACCCACATCAAATCCTGGCATCACATCACTCCAGCCCTCAAAAAACTTCACTGGCTTCCCATCTCCCACCGGATCACCTACAAAATCCTGGTCCTCACCTACAAAGCCCTCCACCATCTGGCCCCCCCATATCTCACTGACCTCCTCTCCCCCTACCAACCCTCAGATCCACATCAGCCGGTCTCCTCTCCATCCACAAGTCCAACCTCCGCAGTTTTGGGGACAGAGCCTTCTCCAGGGCAGCTCCCAGGCTCTGGAACTCCCTCCCCCAACTGATCCGCAATTCCGTGTCCCTCACCATCTTCCAGTCCCGCCTCAAGACCCATCTCTTCACCTCTGCCTATCCTTAGCCCCACGTCCCCGTCCCTTTTCATCTGTGCATTAATTGCCTCATACTGTGTTTTGTATTGAATTCTGTCTTTACTTTGTGTACTAGTCATGTCTCTACTATTTATTTCATTCCCCTTACATGTTTTTCCTCAACATGCTCAATTTTTGTAAGGTGTCCTTGAGACTCTTGAAAGGCGCCCATAAATAAAATTTATTATTATTATTATTACCAGATCATGAAGTGATGTAACAATTTGGCCCACGTTTTTCATCAAAATCATTTATGTCAAGTCTTCATGTTTCACGTACTCATCTCCTAATACAAGTAAACTTAAAGCAAAACTCTCTTGCAGATGGATTACCTGTCAAATGTGCTCACATGTTGGTTTCCAAGTGTAATCATTTAATCTCTTCCCTCATTCATAAGGCTTTAATACAGGCTTTCAATTTATCTGCATTCGTATCTCATGGAATGACTCGGACGACATTCTTCAGCTAGCAATGAATGAACATTCCCTATTAAGACTGAAGAAGGGTCGCCCATTCCTTCTCTCCAGAGATGCTGCCTGTCCCGCTAAGTTACTCCATCATTTTGTGTTTATCTTCGGTTTAAACCAGCATCTGCAGTTCCTCCCTACCCATTAATTTATTATATTGTCTAAATTCTTGCAGTCTTCAATCGAATGTTTCAGTTGTTCCTTTATGATTAATTATACATTCATTTGAGGCAATAAGTTTACAATCTTTTAGAGTTTCATATCATTTGCAACTCCCTGACCAATGTTATATTTTGGAGACTCCATATTTGTTCTACTTAAAGCAAGTTTAGATTCAGATTAGTTTATTGCCATAAACACCAGGGTACAATGAAATTCTTTGTTCACATGAAGGTCCCAGAGTAGGCAGTATAAAACACTGATGATAAATGCAACAATAAATGCTGCAAGATTAGAGTAGAATACAGAGTAGTGCAAAATTAATTAAGATACAATAATAGAATAACCAAATGAGGTAACGAGGAAGAATATGTGGCAGCACCTCCCGGAAGGCAGTGTGAAAGAGGTGACTATTTCAGGAGTCTGATAGCACTGGGGAAGGAGCTGTCCTTAAATCTGGGCATTAGAGCTTTCAAGCCCCTGTATCTAATCCCAGAAGGTAGCAGGGAGAAAATGGAATGGGCAGGGTGGCAGACATCCTCGATGATACGGTACCTCCAGCCTTCCTGGTGCTGTGTTCTCCACTTTCTGCAGGTTCATGCAGTCAAGAGCCACTGAGATGCATTCGTGAGCATACTTTCTGTAGCACATCTGCAAAGTTCAACATATTCCTCTTGGACCTGCTGAGTCTTATTAGATGCCTAAGAAAATACATACATTTTGTTTTTTGGATGAAAACAGCAATATGAAGGGACCGGGTTACAATGGTAGTATTATGGATGACTAGGGAACCAAGCTGTCCACCATTTCTACAGCAGCTCCATTGATGATGACAAGGTTGTGTACCACTTCTCTCTTCCTTCGGTCAACAACCAATTTTTTCATCTTGGTGATATTATGGGTCAGTTTACTGTCCTGACACAAGGTGCTCTATGTCTTTCCTATAGTTTGTCTCATCGTTGTTGGCTGAACCGAATGAATAGCATTCTGATAGAGGTGTTCTTATTGTCAAGGTGATGCTGGGTTGAATGTGGTACAACAGAGATCACATCCTCGATTAAAAGTCTGTTTTAATTGTTTTAAAATGTCACCGCTCTCCAGTGACATCTTGCCAAACTCTAGCTTAAAAAACTTATTGTGCAATTCCCTCCTATCAAGCGAAGCCAGGGCAATCATGTTTTGTCAATGAAAAGTCGATTAATATGGAAAATGTTACACATTCCACCAAAAGCACCAAAATAAATCTTGGTCATTGAAAAGCCTCTGTAATAATATCTTAGGCAACTTTGGTAACTCATTAAATCTGGTTCTTTATCTCGGATAGTTTTGTCTAATTGGTTAAAAACATAGCTTGTCTCCAGCAGAAACTCGGTGCACACATTTTTACTTTCTCTTTGTGGTTCAGAATGACAATATTGGTGTGACTTGGGTCAGGTCACACCGATATTTAGTACCTCAGAAGTAGATCCAAAAAATATGTCAGTAATGGAGGGCCTCATATGGAGATTTTAGAAACTTTAAGTGTGAAGAGAACAAGCTTACACTAAACTTGCATGCAAAATTTCCAATTTCTATGTTTTCAATGTGCTATGCACTAGGCATAAGGATATTGTTTCTTATAAGCACCTCTTTCTGTATCTGCAGCCTACCTTAATGTCAAAGATCTGCTAACCTGACAACCTGCAGCATCTGTTGAATTTTACCCTTTCACATACAGGAGGTCAGGAGCTGTTTAGTTGGAGCGATACTGTAGATCATGCAGTTTCTTACAAACTGTATACAGATGGGAATGTCTAAGATTCCGGTGAGCCTGTTGTCTCCTCGCTTCACCTGGGACATGATGTGAATTGTGGTCCCATCAATCTACTTTACGTAGCAGTATGCTACAGGATAATGTGAATGGCAAGAAACTGTTCACACCACTTGTAATTAATATAGTGGCTCATTGTGAAACGCCAGGAGGGTCCTCTTTATTGGGATACATGGTGAGGAGAATAAACCTCTTTGAGCACTACATCAGATAGTGTGCTGAGATCAATATTATCTATCGGTTGCCATGGTGCACCTTATTCTTTCACAGAAAACCAGCCCGCCCACTGCATAACAATCATTTGATAAAAATGAAAATGTTGACCAAATCCTCTGGTGTGCTTCTGCTTTCACAATTGCAAAATGGTGTACTTCAAACTACTCGAGAGTACTTGCAACATCCATATATTACTACACTTGTTAATCTTCCCAATAATGCTTCCTCTTTCAGACATTCGTAAAACCTCTTTAATCTCAATATAGGCTCCGTTCATGTACAAGCATTGAATGATTAACTTCAGCAATTCAAATATGCTGGACCCAGAAGTACAAAGTGGATCATTTGTGGTTCCCAACCAGAATATGCATAAATTGCACTCCCAGGCATTTACTGGGATAGGGGATAGAACAAAAACTGCCCCAGATCGTACATAAAAAATTGTGTGTGTGAAAAAGTACCCGTGAATTGTATCTCAGCAACCAGCCCAGCTCAATAGGAAAATGTTCTTAAAGACTTCAGTTTACAGCAAAGTACTAAACCTATTCATGAGCAATAAGAATCAGAGAACAAGAGTGGATTTTTTGGCTCATTGAAGCATTTCGTTCACAGATGAAGTAATTTTACATATTAAATAGATTCTTGTTGGTTTGGTTGGATTATTATGATTGTCACGTGTATTGAGACACAATGGAAAACTTTGTATTGCATGCTATCCATGCAAATCATTAGGCAGTGCAAAAGCAAAAATAAACAGAGTACACAACATAGCGTAACAAGTACTGAGAAAGTGCAGGTAAAACAAAAAGCAAGGGCCGCAATGAGGTAGCTTGGAAGATAGGGAATTCTTCCTTGGCGTAACCCATAGATTTGATTTCCAGAGTATATTGGGGAAAAGAGACAACCACAAAGGCATTCTTCAAAGGCAAATAATGTAAATTGAAGAATATTCATTTTTCAGGATTGTGTAATCCTCCTCTACTGCTCTTCGTAGCTCAACAGCAGGACTTAATTATGGTTAATATAGAATTTGGCCTTCTTAGTCTTCAACAACTATCATTATGAGCATCATATCTAATGAGCAATGCTTTCTGCATTTTCCTGAGGAAGTTAAATTATTTGACGTCAGAGCTCTTAAATGTTTGTTCTGGAAATCATGTTTATATTGAGTTCAGACGTCACCCTTAATCGCACCTAAAGGGAAATAAGCTAAGTTTCAACGCCCATTATTTTAATAAGATTCTCTGTTTCATTTGTGGTCGTCTATCTTCCATAATATATTTCATGCAACTTTCATTGCCTAAGTCAAAAATAAATGAACTGCATAGCATGAATCTAATCTTTAATTGTTCAGCATATCGAATAACCGTTACAGGTATATCAGCAGATTGACACTATATGTGTCTACTGTCCCTCATAGACAACATTTTCATCTTTAGCTTAGGAAATGGTAAAGTAAAAATTAGGCATTCTTTTCAAGGCTAAGACAATTATGCATTGGCCTTTCAAAAAAACCCATCTGGTTGTGCCATAAAGTATTGACAAAGGAACTAGGTTATTTAATCCATAAAGTGCTGAAGCAACTCAAAGGGTCAGACAGCATCACTGGAGGGCACGGACAGGTGAAGTTTCAGATCAGGACCTTTCTTCAGACTCCTGAAGGTTATTTGTCTGTGCAAGTTAATTGGAAAATAGAAAGCTGAGGAAAGGAACCAAGTATTATTTTGCAGTGGGATTAATGTAAAATAGCAACTGGATTTATTATGTCTTCCTAGATGTCTACCAACTGTTTACTTAAAATATGCAATCCTGATGAATGCTTATTTTTGGCATAAAATGCAAGAAAATAACTTGTTTTCTGAAGTGATTTCTGGTAATGAAAAGCATTCAATAGTCAACATTCAAAATATTTTAAGATGGCATAGCAATGAATATGCATGTTTTCAATTATTATATTTTTTGCTCCATGTGCATTAGTAATTTATGAATGCTGAACTTTAACTTGGTATTATTTAGCACTACCTCTAAAAGATCTGTGTTGTAAAACACACTAACAAATACACAACTTTTAATTTTGCTGAATTGGCTGATCTGCTATGTCTTCATAATTTTCTACCACAAAATATTAATTACTGAAAATATTCCAAAATGAACTGCAAGTTATGACTATTAACAATAGATTCCTCCAACTACTGCATAGCTTGCTCCTTCTTCTATTACATAGCTGGCTCATAAAATCTCCATGTCTACTGGAGAAGGTAAAACCAAAGATTATTCCACTCAGATTTAACAAGATTTTAGATTTTGAAATTAACTTTTCAGAACAGGGTAGATTCTCCATGATGTAAATAACATTTGTTCATAGTAACATTCACTGTAATAGTTTTGCAAGTAACTTGCTTGGTGATTTGTCTAACTCGCTATTGGAAGGGATTAATTGTTCTATGAGTGTCATGTATTCTAAGATAGAAAATACCTTCCTAATCCAATACAAAAACAGAAGAGAGGTCATTACTGATTTCATGATCTAAAAATAAGTGTGCATTTATAGTGCTAATAACATAGTATAGTATTAAGTAGGTAAGTATAAATGACTTCCAGGGCACCTTGTGCAGATGAAATCCTGCTGACCAATTTATATTGAAATCCACCGTGCATGATTTGTTAAATGTGGACAAATATCGCCATGAAATAACACTTTGTTGCATGGGTGCCAGCAAAACTTGTCATTTTTCCCGTTTCAAATGAAAACCCGATTAATAGAAAATACAGGAAAAGTTTGAAAAAAGGAAGCATAGACATATGACAAAACACAAAAAATTAATCTTTTATGCGGCACCATATATATTTCATTCATCCAGTGGAAATGATTTGGAGTGTCATGGAGATATTTCATGTAATTTATATCCTGCGATGAAGGTAATGTAGTTCAGCTCTGATAGTCCTTTATTATTCTGAATTGGTGCTCATTTTTCACTGTCTGGAGAAGTGATAGATAACCATGTTGAAAAACACAATACCATTGAGCACCATCTGTTATAAGGTATTTATAGAATTGTTTGTCTCAGAATCAATGTAATCTACATATTCACATTAGTTCTAATTTGCATGCTCCATTAATGTTTTTCCATTACACATAACAAGTAAATCTTTTAAGTTTTGTGAAAATGAACCATGCTGAGCTTAAACTTATAACATTTTTTTTACTGTGCAAATACTTGACATACATGTTAGGATGAGGACATTTGGGTTGTGTATCAGAATACATACTTAATAATTGAATCTCTAGTAAATCACACATGACAGGTGCCCCTGTATGCACCACCAAGTTGTATGTCATTTGTAATTAAGGCATAATTGAGAGTTTAATTCATAAATAATTACACACATAATGCACTCTGTCAAGCAGTGGCAATGCAAAATAGGCTTATTTTTCCATGAACTTCTCAGGCACTCTTTGTCCAATGGAGCAAATTTTCATCATCAGGCTGAAGGTTTTGCAGCCTTTAGGGTAAAGGCAGATATCATAGATTACTCATTTTTTTCAATGAATTAAGAAATAAATGAATTTCTGCCACACTTATCATAAAGCAGAAGCAACCCTGAGGAATTTCCAGGCCTATATCTTAATATCACTTGTAAGTAAAGAAGCATATGCACACTGAACAATAATATTGCTCCTGATTAATCAACCCATTTTTTTTGCTCGTACTTTACTTCACTCTTCTCGAATCACTGTGGACCACTTAGTCCTTTGTCCATAAACCACTTAGCCCAAATCATCACTGATTCAAACCTTTTTGCCTGTTCTACCTTTCATAAATTCCAGAATTCCTGATATAACGTTCACACCCACCATCTCTATTGGTGCTGAAGTTCTGAAGGATGTCTGTGTCCCAGAGAAATGTAATCTTCTATCTATCTATACATAACTAAAACTCTGATCTTGTTATCTTCCGGTTTGGCGGTCTTTCTATTTGCGCAAAACGGTTCACGATAGCGCTACAAACTGATTGTCACCAGTTCACTCACTGTTCTCCCGTGCTGCGAGTGCACCAAGTTTTGTTCCGATCGGGTGAATGTCGTAAAAGTTAGCGAGGTTTAAAAATCTTAAAAACCGCGCGTGGACAGATCGATCTCTTCTCCTGCCAGTCAGTGCCGAGCGGATTAGTCTCTTCCCCTGTCACTCCCCGGGACAGTCCACCCCTTCCTGTGTCATCGCGTCTTTACTGGAGCTGAGGATGGCCGGTGGACATTTCCAACCGGACTTTCGGAGATACCCGAAGCAGCCCAGCCCAGCCCCAAGAAGCCCAGTGCCAGGAAGCCCAGCACCAAGAAGCCCCAGCGCCAAGAAGCCCCAGCGCCAAGAAGCCCAGCGTCGGAGACCCGACCCAGCCCAGCTTGGGAGACCCAGACCAGCTCAGCCCAGCGTAGGAGACCCAGACCAGCCCGGAGTCGGAGATGTCGCCGATGTTGTCAAACGGAAAGCAGAGACTCTGATCCCGGCGGAGGAGAACGACCAGTGACCAGCGCCCGCTGTGAGTCCCCATTACATCACCAATTCCAGCCACTACCCCTCTGGTCCCCCTCGCTGGCTCCGCCACCCTCTCCCCCATGGCTCTTCCCCCGTCTTCTTTTGGAGCTCACTCCCCCCCAACCATACACCCCTCTCCACCCACACAACCCCCCCAGCCCACACACCCTTCCCCCCCCACAAGCCCCCCTGCCCACACACCCCCCTCCGCCCTCACACACCCCCCCCACACACTCACCCCCGCCCACACACACCCACCCCGCACCCACAGACCGCCCCCACAACCCCAGCCCCAAATAAATTTATTTAAAAATAGAAGTCTTTTTTTTCCTAAATCCATCAACTCTTTGAAGTTCAATCCAGGGATGTGTAAGGTAGCACATTTCAGAAGAGCAAACAAGTCAAAGGAATACAATATAAGTGGCAGATGCCGTGAATTTGCTTAATGTACAGTTCTAGTTCCTGCACTGTTGGCAGGAAGTGCTAGCATTAGTGAGAGTGTAAAGGAAGTGGTTGCCTGCGAGAGTTCTGTAATACCTTCTCACCCTCACCCTCTCTCCGGCTCCACTGTATAACTATATAACACAATATCACCTTCCCCACTGCCAACAATGGACCATTGCTCCACCCTTCCTTGATCATCGTTACATTTTACATATCTTTCATTCATTTGTTCTATGTACCATCCATATCTCTCGTTCCCCTTGCCACTGACTCTCAGTCTGTAAAACATCACCTATTCCTTTTCTTCAGAGATGCTGTCTGACCTGCTGAATGTATAGTTCTAGTCCCTTGCTTTCCCTCCCTCTCTGTCCCTCGCCCAGCCTAGTCGTCGTACTAGTTTCACCGTCGTCCCATTCAGTTTCATTGTCTGTGGCCACTCCTTTTCAGGAAGAAGGGTTTCGGCCCGAAACGTTGCCTATTTCCTTCGCTCCATAGATGCTGCTGCACCCGTTGAGTTTCTCCAGAATTTTTGTGTACCTTCGATTTTCCAGCATCTGCAGTTCCTTCTTAAACACAATACTGAATTACTCTAGCTTTATGTGTCTATCTTTGGTGTAAACCAGCATCTGCACTTCCTTCCTACACATTTTGTGTGCTCCACTGCAAAATCTCCTCAAGGTATGCCTACATTGAAGAAATTCTCCTCCTCTCTCTGACGAGAGTTCTGCTATACCCTCTCTCGCTGCTCCCCCTCTGTGATTCCTCCTGATCTCCAACTCTATGCACTGTCTGTATAACTCGTTATCATCCTCCCCACAGCCAACAACGGACCATGTGGGCTCCACCCTTCCTTGTTCATCGTTGCTTTTTGCAAATCTTTCATTCATTTTTTCTATGTACTTATATCTCTCGTTTCCCTTTCCCCCGAGTCTCAGTCCGAAGAAGGGTGTCGACCCAAAACATCACCTGTTCCTTTTCTCCAGAGATGCTGCCTGAGCTGCTAAGTTACTCCAGCCTTTTGTGGAGTAACTTAGCTTTGGGTGTAAACTAGCATCTGCAGTTGCTTCCTACACATTTTGTGGTGCTGATCATTGACAAGGATCAGAGTGACACGCAAAGAAGGAGGTACTTCCACAATTCTTATTTTCAGAGTCAAATCAACAGTGTAAAACATTTCAGGCAGTCTTTTAAGTATAAAAGTTCAATATAGCCATAAATTGTTTCTAATATGTAGGAAGGAACTGCAGATGATGGGTTACACCGAAGGTAGACACAATGCGCTGGAGGGACTCGGGCAGCATCTCTGGAGAATGCGTGACGTTTTGGGTCGAGACCCTTCTTCAAACTCAATTTCTATCTAAATGTTTTTTAACATTTGACATAAATTAGGAAGGAATAACCTAAATATTTCCAACATCAGAAAGGTGTCTCCTCAGCCATACCATTATATGCTCAGCATAATTACTGGGAGGTGCTCTCTCTCTCTTTTGTTACACATATATCCTCTCATGGGAGTGTACAAAATCATCGTGCTCCTTCTTAAACTATTCCAAGACCAGTTACTGCTCTACGCCACAAAGTTGGCACTTTGTCTATTCTCAAAGCACATTAGCAAAAGGTCACTGAATTTGTCTATGTGTGTTATTATGAAACCATAACATTAGAGCAATTCAATATTATTTGGTTGGTTTCCCATTTCTGAATTAGCCAAAAGTGAGTTCCAGATGAAAATTGGCATTAGCAAAGCATTGCTTGATTCAACATTTTCCAACAATAGGGTCGTAGTTTTGCTGTGTTCTCCCATTCCCATTTCATTGATGCTTGTTGGCCGACTGACTAACGCTACCAATCATGACTGGTTGTGAAAATCCAACCATAAGGTTAAAAAATGTCATCAAATAGGTGGTTACCTTTCTTGGAAGATGTAGGTTGTCATATCTATCCTTGTCCTGGTTGAGGCCAGGAGCTTTTAACAGTCAATACAATCATGTATCAATCCATGGAGGAAATTGCAGTTCCTCTGGTGATGTCTTGACAACATAAAAACTAGAAATAGACACAAAAAGCAGGTCTTGACCAGAAACATCATCTATTTCATTTCTCCAGACATGCTGTCTGGCCCGCTGAGTCACTCCAGCTCTTTGTGTCTGTCTTTGGTTTAAACCGGTATCTGCAGTTCCTTCCTAAACATAAAAACCATGGTGAGTTTAAGAAAAGTGTGAAGACTTACATTGATGATAGAGAAGCATTGATAGTGCAAATGTAAAAACTGCCTCATGGTCCCAAGATTTACCTACAGTCCAGATTCCATTGCCGCACATTTATAACACAGAGCTGAGTCTGTTCAATGTCAAGGAATTACCATTAATCCTGCAGGGTATTTGTCAAATCATTAATTAAAGTATTAAGCACATTTAAGCTCCAAAGGCGTCTGTACTCCTAGACACCAGCATGCCTCATCTCTACCACTAAGTTAAGTCATCTGACAGTCACATGTGTATGTCATTCAGTAAAGTCAATGTTGCTCATATCCAACTCATTTCCTGAGGGTGAATTTTATGTTTGTTTGTGAGACTGGTGTAGAAAGATTCTCCAGAGATTAAGTCATGTTCACTTAAAAACTGGTGGCTGACTTCTCAATCTTATCCAAGTAGATGGTTAACAGGAGGTGCCAGAAATCACATGGCGTGGAGGCCGAGCATCAACTTAGGGAAGACAGCAGGTGGATATGTCGTGTCAGGATTTCAGAATAGGAAAGAGCAAAAGGAAAGATTAACATATTCCCCAAGCTACTGCAGCATTCCTTGTGTATCTGGACCCATAAGCAGAATAAAACAAAACAAAAGTTCAAAATAAACCGTTTGGCTACATTTTGTGGGCTTGATCTATCTCACGGTTGGGCCAGCCTTGCTGGGAATTCACTGCCATTTTCTGCCAAAGTCTTTACTTCAGTGTAACTGCTTTACATATGTGTACAAGTATTTTCCAGCTTTAATGAGCTGTCATTGCTGCTTCGACACAAAAAGCTGGAGTAACTCAGTGGGATAGGCAGCATCTCTGGAAAGAAGGAATGGGCAACTTTTCGGTTCGAGACTCTTCTTGCTGCTTATTCAATTGTACAAGTTAAAATCAGAAACCATTAAATATCAGCATCAATAATATGCTTTTAGAATAGTCAATGCACCATCATTGTGGCTTGGACCAGTGACAAGTCTTGGAATATTCTAAGAAGGAGCCCTGTGGTTTAGTACACTCACATCCGAGGTAATATAATTGCATAACAAAAGAGAGACAACCCGATAATTATTCCAAGAGCACACTGACATGGCTGAGGAGACACCTTGCACCAACCTGGGTGATATTAGAACATAGAATATATATTGTGCAACAGTGCAGCACAAGACAGGCCCTTCGACCCACATTGCTGATATTAATTGCTCTCACAATCCTCCTCCACCAGCTTGGTAGAGTTAAAATTGCCTCTCCTGCCTTTGGATGGTGTTACTGATACTCAGCTGCCACAATTGACCACTGGGCTCCATTTCTGCATACAACCAGTGGAATAGAAATACTTTGAAAAGCATTTATTCAATGATGTTCTTTGAACAAATTTCCATTCATGAAAATATAGGATACGGGTTATAGATCCTTTACGCTAGACAACATTTATGTTTGCTGCTGAGCATTTCCAGCATTTTCGTTTTTTGTTTGAGATTTCCAAAATCTGCAATTTTTAAATAATTACTTTTCTCTATTGGACAACAGCTACACGTGTTATTTACATTCATTGACAGGGAGGATAGGCACATTGGAGTAACAGCAGATAGAGCTGTAAGGTGCTTAATACTTTAAATAAAATATGACAGACATCCTGTGGTGTAATTTTAATTCCTCACCTTAATTAACAGGTCATCAATTGCACAGACCCAGCTCTTTAAAATAAAGAGTTCACTTATTAATTACCGTACAACAATGAACTTGGTGTTACTTGAGCAGGATGCTCCTCCGTTAATTAGTCTGTAATTTAGTTACCTCCAACCCTTCACCCATCAGCTTGAAAAATGGTTACATGATAACGTGCTGGAAATGGAGCCCGTTAACAACATAATATGTGTAATTGAACTTGGTGAATATTTGGCCCACAGTGCATTTCCTAAAACAATGAGAGTTAAGGATTATGAGACAAAGGAACAAAGGAATGGAGGTAAATATGCCGTGTATCAATCGCTCTACAAAGCCTTGAGTGCAATGGAATGGAGAGGAGAAGAGCCATCAAGAACACCACAGAGGCAGCGGAAAAGGCCTCGAGATGGCTCTGGATCAGGAGAGGAGGTCCATGGGGAGGAGCGAATGCCACCTGAACACAAGTCGTGGTCTGATCAACCACGGCTGGGTCGCCTGGGTGAGGGTGTCTGATGTTGAAAGACCCGAAACACCCAATGACCCCAGTTTACATCACTGATGATGTGTTCAGGAGCATCTAACGATGTATTTTTTTAATCAATCAACAGAAAATTAAAGTAAAATCGGGAAAGAAAGTTGGTTAAAGAGAAAGAGGGAAAGCAAATATTTGAAAAGTAAGAATGAAATGATTTAATATTTACAAATTTTAAAAGGTTTACTGTGTGTACCCGACATGCTTCCTCTCCATTCCCTCCACAGATGCTGACTGAACCACTGAGTTCCTCCAGCACTTTGTGTTTTGCTCAAGATATCAGCATCTGCAGTTCCTCTTGTCTACGTGTATTTTTTTTCTTTCTGGCTCAGTGAAGTTGCTAGCATTGCCTGACAAAAATCACTTCATGGAAAAAGTGCCCTTAAGTTCTAGCTTCTTTCTGCACTGTCGAGTCACTGCAAGTCTAGCAAGGTGTAGTAAAATTGGAAATAGTTACTGAAGGTTAAAACACACTGCATACATCAGGCCTAAAGTACCTATTTCTTCTACCTCGAACTTACACAACTGGAATAGATAATTTAGCCTTCTGAGTGTGCCCTTCCACTTTCCGTTCTAATTAACTTGGACAATTTCTGACACCCCTCTCCTTTTTCTGAATCTGTCTGTATCCCTCTCAGCAGACATACTTTCTACTGACATTTACTATAAACCCACTGCCTTCCACGGCTACCTGAACCACACCTCCTCCCACCAAGTCATTTGTGTAAGGGCACCAGCCCTTTCAGCCTCGGTCTCCACCATATCTGCTCTCAAGATGAGGCTATCATTTCCAGAACATCCTTTTTTAAGGAAACATGGCTTCCCCTCTTCAGTGGTTGATGAAATCCTCGCTCACATGTTAACCATCTCCTGGACTTCTGCACCCATCACCAAAACTGCTCTCATGACAGAAAAATTAGTTCTCTTGGTCCTCGCCTTTCACCTTATCAACATTCAGCACATCATCCATCCTTCATTATTTCCACCTGCTGCAACGTGATCCCGCCATCAGTCACCTCTTCCCCAGTTTAGTTATTTTCCCCTACCTCATTCCATCCACCTATCATCCTGCTTATCTGCGTTCACTTATCATGTTCCTCACTTACCAGTTTCCACACCTGCAACCTCTTGTGTCTCCACATATCCCCTTCCAATCCAATCCAATCCAACTTTATTTGTTAAGCACTTTAAAACAACCAATGTTGACCAAAGTGCTGTACAGAAGAATAAACAAGACATCATAAACAGACAACATAACAGAACATAACATAACAGCTCACATAAGGCGCAAAAATTACATATGAAATACAACAATAAATTAAAAGACATAAAACATGAGTAAAAATAATAACCACGCAATAAAAGCAATCACACATCCACACTCTCCCACCTGACCCTATCTGCTTTTTTTCTCATTCTCCTTATCTGCCTCTAACTACCACATACCAGCTGCTGTGTCCAACTTCATCCCATCCCCTTCCCTCATCTGGCCCCATCTGTCCCTGAACCCCCTCCTCACCTGGTTCAACTATCACCTATCAGCCCCTGCTTCACCTCTCCCTCCCACTTATTTGTACTAACTACCTCCTCTCTACACTTTTAGTCCTGATGCAGGATTTTGACCTGAAATGGTACAGGACATTTTTAAAACAATATCAGGAAAGGATGGAGTCTCCATGAATTATAAAAGGGAAATCATGATCAATTAATCTGCTCTAATTGCAGTTAGAAAGTTAGATACGCACAAAGCAGTTGACATGGTGTCTTTGGACTTTCAGAACTTCTTCCACGCATGCAAATATCTTTAGACACTTGGCAAGGTGGGATGCAGAAGTTTCCTCTGCCTGGTATGTCTAAAATTAAGGGTCACAATTGCAATATAAGGAGTCAGCCATTCAACTTAGAGATAAGAAATAATTTCATCACCCAGAGTTGGAATTCACTACTCAAGAAGGCTGTGAAGGTTCAGTCGCTGAGTATATTCGACACAAATATCATTAGATTATTAGATATTAAGTGAGTCAAGGGATATTGCACTACTTCCACATCTCATGTTTTCTCAGGTTTGCGTCTTTCAACAGCACTCCAATAATTTGTTGAATCTAAGATTATTAGAATTGCTGATGTACATCTTGGAGATTGGAGGAGGGTGGAGTAAACTGTCATCCTTCATTTTCCTTTTCAGTTTCAGTTTTAGTATATTGTCAAGTGTATCGAAGTTTTGTTGCGTACTAACACGGCTGGTGCTTCTGGAGACTACACCTGCGGAAATTGTGTCCAGGTGTAGCTCCTGAATGAACGTATTGGGAACTGTAGAAGCAGCTGGATAACCTCCGGGCCATCCGGGAAAACGAGAGTTTCGTGGACAGGAACTACAGTGAGGTTGTCATGCCAAGGATAAAGGAAGTGCGAAGGTGGGTGACTGGGAGAAAGGGCAGTAACCGTGGGGTGCAGGAGACCCCAGTGGCTGTGCCAAATGGAAACAGGTACACCCTTTTGGGAGCTGTCGGGGCAGACGACACTTCCAGTACAAGCGGCGGACAGGTCGGTGGCTCCAATCCTAGCGATGAGACTCGACTGCCGAGACCGACGTCAGGCAGAGCGATAGTGGTGGGTGACTCCATTGTCCGAGGTGTGGACTGGAGATTCTGTGTGGCAGGCGAGACTCGAGGATGGTCTGTTGCCTCCCTGGTGCTAGGGTTCAAGATATCACAAACCGACTTTAGAATATCCTCGAGAGGGAAGGTGAACAGCTGGAAGTAGTTGTGCACGTGGGCACAAACGACGTTGGGAAGAAGAGGAAAGAGGTTCTGCAACGCGAGTTTAGAGAGTTGGGAAGAAGACTGTAAAGCATTACTTCTAGGGTGGTTATCTCTGGATTGCTTCTAGTTCCTCGTGCTAGTGAGGGCAAGGACTGGGAGATAGGGGATCTGAATGTGTGGCTGGGGGGGCTGGTGCAGGGAGCAAGGATTTAAATTTATAGACCACTGGGATCTCTTGTTGGGTAGGGGTGACCTGTACAAAAGGGATGGGTTACACCTTAACTGGAGGGGGACCGACATTCTGGCTGGCAGGTTTGCTAATGCTACACGTGTGGGTTTAAACTAAATAGTGGGGGGAGGGGTTGACAAATAGGGAGTATGAAGATGGAGTTAAAAGGGAAGCGAGTACAGGAAAAGTTTACAAAAGACTCCCGAATTAATTGGAAAGAAAGTACGAGAAAGGATCAAAGAGTAAGGTCAGGGCCAATAGTAACCGGTGTGAGAGGGGAGGTGAATACCGAAGTTAAAGAGTTGTATATGAATGCGTGAAGTATAAGAAATAAAGTGAACGAGCTTGAGGTTCAGCTAGAAACTGGCAAGTATGATGTTGTGGGAATTACAGAGATATGGCTGCAAGAGGACCAGGGCTGGGAACTGAATATTCAAGGGTATACGTCCTATTGAAAAGACAGACAGGTGGGCAGAGGGGATGGGGTAGCTCTGTAGGCGAAGAATGAAATTCAGGCCCTTGCGAGGGGTAACATAGAATCCAGAGATGTGGAGTCAGTATGGATAGAACTGAGGAATTGTAAGGGTAAAAAGACCCTAATGGGACTTATCTACAGGCCCCCAAACTGTAGCCTGGATATAGGGTGCAAGTTGAATCAGGAGTTTAAATTGGCATGTCGCAAAGGTAATGGTACGGTTGTTACGGGAGATTTCAACATGCAGGTAGACTGGGAAAATCAGGTTGGTACTGGACCCCAAGAAAGGGACATTGTGGAGTGCCTCCGTGATGGATTCAAGGAGCAGCTTGTACTGGAGCCTACCAGGGAGAAGGCAATTTGGGATTTAGTGTTGTGTAATGAACCGGATTTGATAAGGGAACTCGCTGTAAAGGTGCCATTAGGAGGTAGTGAACATAATATGATAAGTTTTAATCTGCAATTTGAGGGGGAGAAAGGAAAATCGGAAATGTCAGTATTACAGTTGAACAAAGGGGACTGAGGAGCCAAAGCTGACTGAAAAGATACCCTCACAGGGATGACAGAGGAACAACAATGGCAGGTATTTCCGGAAATAATTCAGAAGGTGCAGGATCAGTTCATTCCAAAGAGGGAGAAAGATTCCAAGGGGAGTAAGGGGTGACCGTGGCTGACAAGGGAATACAGGGACAGTATAAAAATAAAAGTGAAGAAGTATAACATAGCAAAGATGAGCAGGAAGCCAGAGGATTGGGAAACTTTTAAAGAGCACAGAAAATAACTAAAAAGGCTATACGGGGAGAAAAGATGAGGTTGTGGTGTCAGCCTAAACATGAAGGTAAGCTAACCAAGAATATAAAGGAGGATAGTAAAAGCTTCTTTACACAACGCTAAATCCAAAATTGCCTTCTCCCTGGTAGGCTCCAGTACAAGCTGATCTAAAAATCCATGGCGGAGGCACTCCACAAACTCCCTTTCTTGGGGTCCAGTATCAACCTGATTTTCCCAGTCTACCTGCATGTTGAAATCTCCCATAACAACCGTAGCATTACCTTTACAACATGCCAATTTTAACTCTTGATTCAACTTGCACCCTATATCCAGACTACTGTTTGGGGGCCTGTAGATAAGTCCCATTAGGGTCTTTTTACCCGTACAATTCCTTAGTTCTATCCATACTGACTCCACATCTCCTGTTTCAATGTCACCCAAGAATATAGTCTCCTCAGATTCTGGTGAACTTCTACCGCTGCACCATCGAGAGCATCCTTACCAACTGTATCACAGTATGGTATGGCAACTGCTCTGTCTCCGACCGGAATGCACTGCAGAGGGTGGTGAAAATTGCCCAACGCATCACCGGCTCCTCACTCCCCTCCATTGAGTCTGTCCAGAGCAAGCGATGTCTGCGAAGGGTGCGCAGCCTCGTCAAGGACTGCTCTCACCCCAGCCACAGACTGTTTACCCTCCTCCCATCCGGGAGGCGCTATAGGTCTCTCCGTTGCCGGACCAGCAGGTCCAGGAACAGCTTCTTCCCTGTGGCTGTTACACAACTTAACTCTGCACCTTGGTGATTGCCAGTAACCCCCCCCCCTCCCCCGGACACTCCTTCCCCCAGAACAATTGCACTACTGCCACTGTATGTACAGATATATATATTTTACTGTTCCATTATTCTATGTTTGCTCTTCTGGGTGAGATGCTAACTGCATTTTGTTGTCTCTGTACTGTACACAGCACAATGACAATAAAGATTGAATCTGAATCTGAATCTGAATCTGATAGTAAAAGATTCCTCACCATTTAATAGTCACCCTTTCTTTCACCAACATACCTCAAATACAATAGGAACAGCAGACACCTGCATAATATCTGCAGCATGACAGCTGCCTGGATATTGGCCAATGATCTACAGTATATGGCAAATTAAACTGGGCATTGAGAGGGCAGAGTTCCTTTCACTTTGTGGACATAACAAGGTAAAAAAATAGGGTAGGCATTCATGCAATATGCTTTTGGTCAATGGCAGACAACATAATGGTAATGCTCGGATCACACAAAGGTGATACACCTTTAACTTGTAAACTAACTCTGCCAACTAAGAATGAAATGTAGTTTGCAGGCCTTTTAATAAAGCCTCAGCAAATAATTTAAACTTCAGCCTGCAAAAAGATTACAGTCGGTTGCCATGATCACCGGACAGACATTGGAATGCCATCCATTAGGGCGGCGCAGTGGTAGACCTGCGTTCAATCCTGACTACGGGTGCTGTCTGTACAGAGTTTGTACGTTCTCCCTGTGACCTGCGTGAGCTTTCTCCGAGGGCTCGGGTTTTCTCCCACAGTCCACAGGTTTGTAGTAATTGGCTTCAGTAAAAAAATGGTAAAACTGTCCCTGGGTCGCCTGGGTGAGGGTGTCTGATGTTGAAAGACCCGAAACACCCAATGACCGCAGTTTACATCATTGATGATGTGTTCAGGAGCATCTAACGATGTATTTTTTTAATCAATCCACAGAAAATTAAAGTAAAATCGGGAAAGAAAGTTGGTTAAAGAGAAAGAGGGAAAGCAAATATTTGAAAAGTAAGAATGAAATGATTTAATATTTACAAATTTTAAAAGGTTTACTGTGTGTACCCGACATGCTTCCTCTCCATTCCCTCCACAGATGCTGACTGAACCACTGAGTTCCTCCAGCACTTTGTGTTTTGCTCAAGATATCAGCATCTGCAGTTCCTCTTGTCTACGTGTATTTTTTTTCTTTCTGGCTCAGTGAAGTTGCTAGCATTGCCTGACAAAAATCACTTCATGGAAAAAGTGCCCTTAAGTTCTAGCTTCTTTCTGCACTGTTGAGTCACTGCAAGTCTAGCAAGGTGTAGTAAAATTGAAAATAGTTACTGAAGGTTAAAACACACTGCATACATCAGGCCTAAAGTACCTATTTCTTCTACCTAGAACTTACACAACTGGAATAGATAATTTAGCCTTCTGAGTGTGCCCTTCCACTTTCCGTTCTAATTAACTTGGACAATTTCTGACACCCCTCTCCTTTTTCTGAATCTGTCTGTATCCCTCTCAGCAGACATACTTTCTACTGACATTTACTATAAACCCACTGCCTTCCACGGCTACCTGAACCACACATCCTCCCACCAAGTCATTTGTGTAAGGGCACCAGCCCTTTCAGCCTCGGTCTCCACCACATCTGCTCTCAAGATGAGGCTATCATTTCCAGAACATCCTTTTTTAAGGAAACATGGCTTCCCCTCTTCAGTGGTTGATGAAATCCTCGCTCACATGTTAACCATCTCCTGGACTTCTGCACCCATCACCAAAACTGCTCTCATGACAGAAAAATGAGTTCTCTTGGTCCTCGCCTTTCACCTTATCAACATTCAGCACATCATCCTTCATTATTTCCACCTGCTGCAACGTGATCCCGCCATCAGTCACCTCTTCCCCAGTTTAGTTATTTTCCCCTACCTCATTCTATCCACCTATCATCCTGCTTATCTGCGTTCACTTATCATGTTCCTCACTTACCAGTTTCCACACCTGCAACCTCTTGTGTCTCAACATATCCCCTTCCAATCCAATCCAATCCAACTTTATTTGTTAAGCACTTTAAAACAACCAATGTTGACCAAAGTGCTGTACAGAAGAATAAACAAGACATCATAAACAGACAACATAACAGAACATAACATAACAGCTCACATAAGGCGCAAAAATTACATATGAAATACAACAATAAATTAAAAGACATAAAACATGAGTAAAAATAATAGCCACGCAATAAAAGCAATCAAAATAAGAACACCTTCAGTGTCTCTACGTCCACACTCTCCCACCTGACCCTATCTGCTTTTTTTCTCATTCTCCTTATCTGCCTCTAACTACCACATACCAGCTGCTGTGTCCAACTTCACCCCATCCCCTTCCCTCATCTGGCCCCATCTGTCCCTGAACCCCCTCCTCACCTGGTTCAACTATCACCTATCAGCCCCTGCTTCACCTCTCCCTCCCACTTATTTATACTAACTACCTCCCCTCTACACTTTTAGTCCTGATGCAGGATTTTGACCTGAAATGGTACAGGACATTTTAAAAACAATATCAGGAAAGGATGGAGTCTCCATGAATTATAAAAGGGAAATCATGATCAATTAATCTGCTCTAATTGCAGTTAGAAAGTTTGATACGCACAAAGCAGTTGACATGGTGTCTTTGGACTTTCAGAACTTCTTCCACGCATGCAAATATCTTTAGACACTTGGCAAGGTGGGATGCAGAAGTTTTCTCTGCCTGGTATGTCTAAAATCAAGGGTCACAATTGCAATATGAGGAGTCAGCCATTCAACTTAGAGATAAGAAATAATTTCATCACCCAGAGTTGGAATTCACTACTCAAGAAGGCTGTGAAGGTTCAGTCGCTGAGTATATTCGAGACAAATATCATTAGATTATTAGATATTAAGTGAGTCAAGGGATATTGCACTACTTCCACATCTCATGTTTTCTCAGGTTTGCGTCTTTCAACAGCACTCCAATAATTTGTTGAATCTAAGATTATTAGAATTGCTGATGTACATCTTGGAGATTGGAGGAGGGTGGAGTAAACTGTCATCCTTCATTTTCCTTTTCAGTTTCAGTTTTAGTACATTGTCATGTGTATCGAAGTTTTGTTGCGTACTAACACGGCTGGTGCTTCTGGAGACTACACCTGCGGAAATTGTGTCCAGGTGTAGCTCCTGAATGAACGTATTGGGAACTGGAGAAGCAGCTGGATGACCTCCGGGCCATCCGGGAAAACGAGAGTTTCGTGGACAGGAACTACAGTGAGGTTGTCATGCCAAGGATAAAGGAAGTGCGAAGGTGGGTGACTGGGAGAAAGGGCAGTAACCGTGGAGTGCAGGAGACCCCAGTGGCTGTGCCAAATGAAAACAGGTACACCCTTTTGGGAGCTGTCGGGGCAGACGGCACTTCCAGTACAAGCGGCGGACAGGTCGGTGGCTCCAATCCTAGCGATGAGACTCGACTGCCGAGACCGACGTCAGGCAGAGCTATAGTGGTGGGTGACTCCATTGTCCGAGGTGTGGACTGGAGATTCTGTGGCGGCAGGCGAAACTCAAGGATGGTCTGTTGCCTCCCTGGTGCTAGGGTTCAAGATATCACAAACCGACTTTAGAATATCCTCGAGAGGGAAGGTGAACAGCTGGAAGTAGTTGTGCACGTGGGCACAAACGACGTTGGGAAGAAGAGGAAAGAGGTTCTGCAACGCGAGTTTAGAGAGTTGGGAAGAAGACTGAAAAGCATGACTTCTAGGGTGGTTATCTCTGGATTGCTTCTAGTTCCTCGTGCTAGTGAGGGCAAGGACTGGGAGATAGGGGATCTGAATGTGTGGCTGGAGGGGCTGGTACAGGGAGCAAGGATTTAAATTTATAGACCACTGGGATCTCTTGTTGGGTAGGGGTGACCTGTACAAGAGGGATGGGTTACACCTTAACTGGAGGGAACCGACATTCTGGCTGGCAGGTTTGCTAATGCTACACGTGTGGGTTTAAACTAAATAGTGGGGGGGAGGGGTTGACAAATAGGGAGTATGAAGATGGAATTAAAGGGGAAGCGAGTACAGGAAAAGTTAACAAAAGACTCCCGAATTAATTGGAAAGAAAGTACGAGAAAGGATCAAAGAGTAAGGTCAGGGCCAATAGTAACCGGTGTGAGAGGGGAGGTGAATACCGAAGTTAAAGAGTTGTATATGAATGCGTGAAGTATAAGAAATAAAGTGAACGAGCTTGAGGTTCAGCTAGAAACTGGCAAGTATGATGTTGTGGGAATTACAGAGATATGGCTGCAAGAGGACCAGGGCTGGGAACTGAATATTCAAGGGTATACGTCCTATTGAAAAGACAGACAGGTGGGCAGAGGGGATGGGGTAGCTCTGTAGGCGAAGAATGAAATTCAGGCCCTTGCGAGGGGTAACATAGAATCCAGAGATGTGGAGTCAGTATGGATAGAACTGAGGAATTGCAAGGGCAAAAACGCCCTAATGGGACATCTACAGGCCCCCAAACTGTAGCCTGGATATAGGATGCAAGTTGAATCAGGAGTTAAAATTGGCATGTCGCAAAGGTAATGGTACAGTTGTTACGGGAGATTTCAACATGCAGGTAGACTGGGAAAATCAGGTTGGTACTGGACCCCAAGAAAGGGACATTGTGGACTGCCTCCGTGATGGATTCAAGGAGCAGCTTGTACTGGAGCCTACCAGGGAGAAGGCAATTTGGGATTTAGTGTTGTGTAATGAACTGGATTTGATAAGGGAATTCGCTGTAAAGGTGCCATTAGGAGGTAGTGAACATAATATGATAAGTTTTAATCTGTAATTTGAGGGGGAGAAAGGAAAATCGGAAATGTCAGTATTACAGTTGAACAAAGGGGACTGAGGAGCCAAAGCTGACTGAAAAGATACCCTCACAGGGATGACAGAGGAACAACAATGGCAGGTATTTCCGGGAATAATTCAGAAGGTGCAGGATCAGTTCATTACAAAGAGGGAGAAAGGTTCCAAGGGGAGTAAGGGGTGACCGTGGCTGACAAGGGAATACAGGGACAGTATAAAAATAAAAGTGAAGAAGTATAACATAGCAAAGATGAGCTGGAAACCAGAGGATTGGGAAACTTTTAAAGAGCACAGAAAATAACTAAAAAGGCTATACGGGGAGAAAAGATGAGGTTGTGGTGTCAGCCTAAACATGAAGGTAAGCTAACCAAGAATATAAAGGAGGATAGTAAAAGCTTCTTTACACAACATTAAATCCAAAATTGCCTTCTCCCTGGTAAGCTCCAGTACAAGCTGATCTAAAAATCCATGGCGGAGGCACTCCACAAACTCCCTTTCTTGGGGTCCAGTATCAACCTGATTTTCCCAGTCTACCTGCATGTTGAAATCTCCCATAACAACCGTAGCATTACCTTTACAACATGCCAATTTTAACTCTTGATTCAACTTGCACCCTATATCCAGACTACTGTTTGGGGGCCTGTAGATAAGTCCCATTAGGGTCTTTTTACCCGTACAATTCCTTAGTTCTATCCATACTGACTCCACATCTCCTGTTTCAATGTCACCCAAGAATATAGTCTCCTCAGATTCTGGTGAACTTCTACCGCTGCACCATCGAGAGCATCCTTACCAACTGTATCACAGTATGGTATGGCAACTGCTCTGTCTCCGACCGGAAAGCACTGCAGAGGGTGGTGAAAATTGCCCAACGCATCACCGGTTCCTCACTCCCCTCCATTGAGTCTGCCCAGAGCAAGCGATGTCTGCGAAGGGTGCGCAGCCTCGTCAAGGACTGCTCTCACCCCAGCCACAGACTGTTTACCCTCCTCCCATCCGGGAGGCGCTACAGGTCTCTCCGTTGCCGGACCAGTAGGTCCAGGAACAGCTTCTTCCCTGCGGCTGTTACACAACTTAACTCTGCACCTTGGTGATTGCCAGTCACCCCCCCCCGGACACTCCTTCCCCCAGAAAAATTGCACTACTGTCACTGTATGTACAGATATATATATTTTACTGTTCCATTATTCTATGTTCGCTCTTCTGGGTGAGATGCTAACTGCATTTTGTTGTCTCTGTACTGTACACAGCACAATGACAATAAAGATTGAATCTGAATCTGAATCTGAATCTGATAGTAAAAGATTCCTCACCATTTAATAGTCACCCTTTCTTTCACCAACATACCTCAAATACAATAGGAACAGCAGACACCTGCATAATATCTGCAGCATGACAGCTGCCTGGATACTGGCCAATGATCTACAGTATATGGCAAATTAAACTGGGCATTGAGAGGGCAGAGTTCCTTTCACTTTGTGGACATAACACGGTAAAAAAATAGGGTAGGCATTCATGCAATATGCTTTTGGTCAATGGCAGACAACATAATGGTAATGCTCACATCACACAAAGGTGATACACCTTTAACTTGTAAACTAACTCTGCCAACTAAGAATGAAATGTAGTTTGCAGGCCTTTTAATAAAGCCTCAGCAAATAATTGAAACTTCAGCCTGCAAAAAGATTACAGTCGGTTGCCATGATCACCGGACAGACATTGGAATGCCATCCATTAGGGCGACACAGTGGCGCAGTGGTAGACCTGCGTTCAATCCTGACTACGGGTGCTGTCTGTACAGAGTTTGTACGCTCTCCCTGTGACCTGCGTGAGCTTTCTCCGAGGGCTCGGGTTTTCTCCCACACTCCACAGGTTTGTAGTAATTGGCTTCAGTAAAAAAATGGTAAAACTGTCCCTAGTATGAGGGATAGTGTTAGTGTGCAGTGATCACTGGTCGGTGTGGACTCGGTGGGCCGAAAGACCTGTTTCCGCATTGTATCTCTAAACTAAACTAAAATTCATGGTCTGTGTAGAAGGTGCAGTTTTGAAGCAGGGGATGGAGAACCATTGAATCATTGAACCGAGTTTAATGATGACGTGTTTATTGATGTGCGATCATATCACCATTATTCCTCACTGAATTTCAGTTGGAGAATTGCTCCATGAACATATATGGCCTTTTTCTGAGAAATAATTTGGTCATCCTCTTTCTTAGTCAACAATTTGTTCTGCTCTGCTTTCTCTCCATTCATTCTCCCAGATAAAGTGTATACCAGTGAAAATGGCCTTTCATGCACCCACATCTAAGAGCAACTGTCTTCGAAAGTCAATGTCTGTCAGCACGTCCTGCATCTTTCCCTGCAGAATATTTCATCTTTCAAAGACTGCAGAAACCCTAAATGGCTGGCGAATCCTAGCCACAGAAGGAATAAATCAACCAGAAAATCACGAAGTAATATTCAGACCCTTTAAAATGCACTTGTGCCATGTCTTTCTGTGCCTGAAGCATGTTCAGTTGGTCAAGATTTGGAGGGGATATAGGCCATAGCAATTTGCTCCAGAATAGCCATGTTGGTGTTATGCCCATTCTGTCTACTATCTCCAACATTAACTGCCCTCACTAATATGCACAATTCAGTGTTGCAAATGCTCCACAGCAAGTTGGTGCCCTGACATTGGTAGCTTATGAACCTAATTTCCCCAACAAAATTACTGGAGCATCGACAAAACTTTGTAAACTATACTCCTAGGTTTTAATCTACACCCAATACATAAAGCACAACTGTTTGTGTAACCTTTTGAGAAGTGTTAAAGGGAGAGAGAGAAAGAGAGATTCCACCATTTACCTATTGATTTCAATTATAAAAGATGAGATAGCGGCACATTTGGATAGCAGTAACAGGATCGGTCCGAGTCAGCAAGGATTTACGAAGGGGAAATCATGCTTGACTAATCTTCTGGAATCTTTTGAAGATGTTAGGAAAATGGACAAGGGAGAGCCAGTGGATGTGGTGTACCTGGACTTTCAGAAAGCATTTGATAAGGTCCCACATAGGAGATTAGTGGGCAAAATTAGGGCACATGGTATTGGGGGTGGAGTGCTGACATGGATAGAGAAGTGGTTGGCAGACAGGAAACAAAGAGTAGGGATTAACGGGTCCCTTTCAAAATGGCAGGCAGTGACTAGTGGGGAACCGCAAGGCTCGGTGCTGGGACCGCAGCTATTTACAATATACATCAATGATTTGGATGAAGGGATTCAAAGTAACATTAGCAAATTTGCAGATGACACAAAGCTGGGTGGCAGTGTGAACTGTGGTGAGGATGCTATGAGAATGCAGGGTGACTTGGACAGATTGGGGGAGTGGGCAGATGCATGGCAGATGAGGTTTAATGCAGATAAATGTGAGGTTATCCACTTTGGTAGCAAAATCAGGAAGGCAGATTACTATCTAAATGGCGTCAAGTTAGGAAATGGGGAAGTACAACATGATCTGGGGGTCCTTGTACATCAGTCTATGATAGTAAGCATGCAGGTACAGCAGGCAGTGAAGAATGCGAATGGCATGGTGGCCTTTATAACAAGAGGAGTCGAATATAGGAGCAAAGAGGTCCTTCTGCAGTTGTACAGAGCCCTAGTGAGACCACACCTGGAGTATTGTGTGCAGTTTTGGTTCCCTAATTTGAGGAAGGACATTCTTGCTATTGAGGGAGTGCAGCGTAGGTTTACAAGGTTAATACCCGGGATGGCGGGACTGTCATATGCTGAGAGAATGGAGCAGCTGGGCTTGTACACTCTGGAGTTTAGAAGGATGAGAGGGGATCTCATTGAAACATATAAGATTGTCAAGGGTTTGGACACGCTAGAGGCAGGAAGCATGTTCCCGATTTTGGGGGAGTCCAGAACCAGGGGCCACAGTTTAAGAATAAGGAGTAAGCCATTTAGAACGGAGACAAGGAAACATATTTTCTCACAGAGTGGTGAGTCTGTAGAATTATCTGCCTCAGATGGTGGAGGCAGATTTTCTCTGGATGCTTTCAGGAGAGAGCTAGATAGGGCTCTTAAAAATAGCGGAGTCAGGGGATATGGGTAGAAGGCAGGAACGGGGTACTGATTGGGGATGATCAGCCATGATCACATTGAATGGCGGTGCTGGCTCGAATGGCCTACTCCTGCACCTATTGTCTATTGTCTATCGTCTATTTATTATATTGTAAGAATAGATAATATTCTTATCGATTTTCTGTCCAATCCGTAATTAAAAACGAAGTATATAAAACAAGATCAGTAATTCTTAAGAGTATTGGCACCTTCCACGGAATCCTTAAATATCATGAACTCTTGATTTGAATTGTCATAAAAAATGCTTGATAATTACATTTCCAGGCTTTTGAATCTCCACCTGGCTGTATATATATGTATATAACATCAATAGACCAGAGATTTAGCAATATACTAATCCATTGAGACTAATGGCTGCGTGACTCAATACCTCTTGTGCTGGAAACGTAATTTACAAAACAAAACTAAAGAATTTATGTATAGAAACCAGTGTAAAAAGTGTCAATATAAATATGCAACTGGGTGCTACATTGAACCAATTTGCATCTCACAATATAAAAATTATAAATCTTCCCACCGGATTTACTTGTATTCGAATTCCCCTTGAATCATATCCTTCATGGTTGTCAGGCTGACTCCTTTGTTGCCACACAATATCATCCACTAGTGTCTTGACAACAATTGATGCAGAATGAGGATTTCATGAAAGGATGCAGATGAAATGATAACATTTATTTAACTCACATCTTCATCATCCAACAGAACATATGCGCCTGCCGTCAGTCTTAGATGTAATTGAACATATTTTTAATCAAGCAGACTTAATTTTTCCATTTCATTTTAACTCAACATTCAAAAGGATTCAGGGGGAGCACTTAGATTGTGCCTTCTTCCGATTAAATAGAAAACAAACTTTTCTATGGGTTTCAAGCAGCAAAGAATCATACCCTCATGATTAGGAGCATTTTTTGCATAGGTTTTTAGTCACTGAATAAGTTTAGTTTATTGTCACGTGTACCGAGGTACAGCGAAAAGCTTTCGTTGCGTGCTAACCAGTCAGCAGGAAGACAATACGTGATTGCAATCAATCCATTTACTGTGTATTGATGCATGATAAGGGAATAATGTTTAGTGCAAGGTAAAGCCAGCAAGGTTTGATCAAGGATAGTCTGAGGGTCACCAAAGAAGCAGATCGTAGTTCAGGACTGTTCTCTGGTTGTGGCAGGATGTTTTAGTTGCCTACGAATAATATCACCGTCTTCCTCTAAAATGATATCCCCATTCTTTATTTTATTTATTTTTCATCCCTTAAATCTGGGTGAGTCATATACCATCCTTTTTCTACAGAAAGCAAGTTGTTTCTACCCTTCTATCCTGTTTGTGCTGCACTTTCGAGGAGGCGCAGGAATCTAGTGAATCATCTTCCAGTTTTACTTCCCTCACTGCTGTTCAGCAGGTCTTGCAAACATTGCGATGATTGGGGAATAGCTGTGAGGCAGTGCGAGATTACCCGTGTCCCAACTCCCTTTCACAGGTACAACATGCCATCATTCTACTTAGGTGTTGCATTCTATCAAAAAAAAAACTGGAAATCCTCAGAGCTTTGTGCAATTTTTTTATTACCAAATAATATCTTCCATTTTTTTTAAACATTTATTTTACACTATCACTGAACAATTTCATGATTTTACATTTGCCTAAATGTTCATTTGATCCTTCCCAAAATTAGAGAACCTGGATAATATTATTTTATAGCACTAAAGGAAATCAATAGCATATATCGTGTATGGAAACAAACCACCTTTTGCTCATTACCAGTGCCAACATAGGTAAAAATGATAACGGCAAGGACCGCTAGCCCACATACAGAACTAGTAGATCATACAGTCAATCAAATAGTAATGCTAACTTGAAACGTGCTCTGTCATTTTGGAGCTTAATAGTCCAACCATCACTTTCTCTAACTCATGCTTGACTGAACTTTGGTTAGTCGTAGGGTAAGGACAATTTTACCAAAGCCAATTAACCTGCAAATCTGTACGTCTTTGGGGTGTGGGCGAAAACCAGAGCACCTGGAGAAAACCCACGAGGTCACAAGGAGAATGTACATACTCCATACAGACAGCACCCATAGTCAGGATCGAACCCAGGTCTCTGGCGCTGTAAGGCAGCAATTCTACCGCTGCGCCACTGTGCTGCCCTTAGGGAAGAAAAAGTCACAATTTTTCAAAGGGATCATTCAATACATATAAACTAGTTGTTTAATCTCTTCCAGCCGTTGCTGTGATTTTGCAGCTATTGGATGCTTTCAAATGCTAGTTCAAGTTGGAAAAACGTTTGCAGAGAGTAGTGTAGCAGAAGCAAAAGATTTTTTTTCCTGACAACTATACTCAAGAAATCCAATCCCTTGAAGTATGGGTTTACTAGTAGTCGGCATTCCCCTTGGAATACAGGATGACTGTGAGTGCATGAGGATCTACCAGAAACGTGAGGTGGGGAGAAACAAGAAGGTCTCTCAGCAGGACGGCATAACTGCCCAGAGTTCCACAAGCTTTTCTCCTGAATGTACCTCAGGAAGGCGAACGGCATAAGTACGTATGTGCACTTCACGCGTTGGCCTTGCACATGAAGGGATATCCTCAGTGAAAGCTGCCACTAATGAACGTTGATCAAGGCAAGGATCACAGTGCCACTGGCTGTGGAAGAGATCACGGCAATGAATCCCAATGTACTTGGTCGTAGAGCTGCACAGCAGAGAAATAGGTAGGCCCTTTAGTCCAAATTGTCGTTGGAATTCTGGATGTCCCATTTCCCTGCATTTCTCCCGTATCCCTCTATCCTCATCCTACCCATGTATCTGCCCAATATCTTTTGAAATTGATCCAGTTCTATAGCTTCCTCTAAGGACTACCCCTTGAGTGAAAAGGTTGCCCCAGAGGTCCCTCTTTAATCTCTTCCTTCTCATCTTTAGCCCATGCCTTCTAGTTTTAGAATGTGAGCATTCAATTTATCCATCCCCAATGTCATCTTTCCGCCTCCTATGTTCCAAAGAAAACAAAATACCAGCCGATCCAGTCTCTCACTGTACCTAAAGCTCACAAACACAGCTAACATCCTGGTGAATCTTTTCTGCACCCTTTCCAACTTAATTACATCCTTCCTATATTACCATACACATTTACCCCTAGATCTCACCATTTTACAACACTCTCTTCCATTTACTGCGTGTCCTATTCTGGTTTGACATTAAAAAGTGCAACATCTTAAACTTGTCAGAGTTTGGAATTCCTTGGCCCACCTTCCTAAATTATCTTGATCCTGTTGTTAACTTAAACATTCTCCCTTACTGTCCACTATACATCACCAATTTTAGTGTCACCTGAAGATTAACTAACAATGGCATCTAAACCGTTAATATAAATTACAAACAACTGGCCTTCAATGGCACTCTGCTGGTCCAAGGCATCCCATCAGAGAAAAACCCTCCACAACTACCCTTTGACTCCTTTCTTGCAGTCAATTTGGAATCCATTTCATGTCTTCTTTTTGTTCTCCTAATTGCTTTCTTAAGTATTCTCCTAGACCTTTCACACTTGCATAGAGATTAGCTTGATCCCTAAATCTCCTGCACGCCTCCTTCATTATCCTGACCAGGCTCTCAACATCACTCGTTAACCAGGGTTCACTAAACTTGCCAGTCCTGCCCTCCAGCCTAGCATGAACATGCTGCCCCTGTACTCTTACTATCTCACTTTACAAAGCCTCACACTTGCCAACTGTCCTCTTACCTGCAAGCAGATTTTTTCAATCGAACTCTGTAAGCTCCCGTCTAATGCCTCCAAGATCAGCCTTGCCCCAGTGTAGGATCTTAACTTGTGGGGCCATCCAATCCTCCGCCATTGCTACTTAAAACTAATAGAATTATGGTTTCCAGTCCCAAAGTACTCCCCGACTGACACTGCAGTCACTTGCCTTGCATTGTTCCCTAAAGAGGTGGTTCAGCATTGTGCCCATGCTAGTAGGGCTCTTTATATATTAAGGAACCTTTCTTGGACACAGTTAACAAATTCCGTCCAGTCCAAGCCTTTAAACCTGTTCGTTTCCATGTCATAGCTGCGGGGTTTTACACCGTTGTCCATTTTATCTTCAATTTCTAACAATGTTTCTTAGTCTCTTCCTGAGACAAACAAAAAACAAATGCACAGAATGTGTAAGAAGGAATTGCAGAAGCTAGTTTAAACTGAAGATAGACAGAAAAAGCTGCAGTAACTCAGTGACGTCACCTATTCCTTTTCTCTGGAGATGCTGTCTGACCTGTTGAGTTACTCCAGTTTTTTGTGTCTAACAAAAGCACAGATCTCTGCTGGGAGCACAACCTGATCCATATACTGCTGTTGCTACTAACTCTGACATGTGCTGTAACCAAAAAGATTTCCACTCCCTCAGCATCCAACTGAAATATAACCCGTCATGAAGAAGAGAAGGGACAGCCTATCCAGATATCATCTTCCAAAGCAGGATTTATGTGAAGAACGAAGTCAAGTGTAAAACCAGTATCTGCAACGCAAAGACAATGATCAGCAGTCTGCCACTGACTGTCATAGCAATTGCTTAGCACAGAGCAAGGGGAAAGGCCATTACAAAGTAAACATACTTTATAAACAAAATTTATAAATAATATCATGCTGTACAATATACAAACTGCATCGCTGTTGTACGTGACCATAGTAACTGCATTTCATTTGAATTGGCCTTCCCCCAGGCTTCAGCTTTCCCAGTGGCTGTTAAGTTGTCAGGCAGGCTCTGGTGCTTTCAGAGGTGTCAGATGTCAACAGCCTTGGAGGCTAACCTTGAGCAGCTCCAGGCGGAGAGGTTGTGTCTACTAACCATGCCATCCCAGCATGGGTGAGAACAGCCCGTGCTGGCTGGCTGACAGGCAACACCCACAGCACTGGCAGAATGTCAGGGAGTAGGAATACATTCATGCTGTCATAGGACAAGGTTGTGCTCTTTGGGGCTGCTGTCAGTCCTGGGGCAAGATTTCAGCAATCCTTTCTAACAACTGCAGGACAGATTCCTGGTCTGCTGTGACATTCTGGAAGCACCTTTGCATGCATGCTATAATCCCCCGGCTATGAAGGCAGAACCTTCATCTGAGCTTTTGCTGCGACACTTGGGAGAATTTCGTTTGTGCTGCTTGGCAATGTCTTTAGATGTCATAAACATGCTCGACCAAGTGTGCAAATAAAGTTGCTCACCACTGCTGTGCTGGAAGGGGAAGGTTCCAACGGCTTCACAAAGCTTCTTTCTTGCCCCTTAACACTAAATGCACATCTCCCAGTGCACCATGAGTCCCATCATGCACACTCATCTGACTGGATTGGGGATACAGTGGGAGAAGATAGAAACCTAGGCTTAAAACAACTTGTTAAACTAAAGAGAGTGAATTGAATGGAATACTCTCTTGTCACATGTGGCAAGTCACAGTGAACTTCTTTGCTTGCATCCCCAAGGTATGCAAATAGTCACCACATAAAGGGCGCTGGCAAAGTTACAAAGTATCCTACGCCAGTTCCTCCTTTGTTTAACCCCCCTAACTTCCCCCCTCCCTCCCGCCATTTCCCCACGCCAGTTCCTCCTTTGTTCTTCCCCCTCCTGCGGTCCTCCACACCGGATCCTCTTTTGATCCCCCACCTCCCCACTCACGGTCCTGAGCCTGCAGGCTGATAGTGGTGGTTACTAGTAAGAATTCGGTGTATGGATGCCGTCATCTTCACTGATTTCAGCTTCAGTGCTGATCATGAACTCACCAAAGAGCTGGTCATGAACTCACTAAAACTCACCATTTGATCTTGTCATCATCAGAAGCCATTTCTTCTGGCTTCAGAAGCCAATTAAATGGAAAAAAAATTATTGTTTTCTTGTTTTCCCCTTATCACAAGAAGAATATTAGACTCGGTTGCATGCACCAATATTGCTGGAGAAGTAACTGAAGATAGCAATTTCATTTGCTGCCAATATGTGGAAGGGGTTGGAAAAGACTGTGAAAACTACGATAGTGCGAAATGTGTGGGAGTAGCGTGAAGTACGTGTATTCATAGAATAAGTAATTACAGGAAGATTTGTGGAGATATAGCCATGTGATGAGAAGCATCTGAAGCTAGGATGTGATTGATAACAAATGGCAATGAAAGATGCATCCATTCGTTTTGACCCCAAATAAAGTCATTGAATCTATCGCTGCATGCATTGCATCCAGGTCTTCAGACCTCCAGCCCTAGCTGCAGTCACTGCCTTATAAGGATGTATCTTGCTCCACAGTCAATAATGGATTTCTAATCTAATTTTGGATCCCCTCCACCTAAACCACTACAGCCACCATCTGAAACCGCCCTGGTGTCCATTCTCAATGATATTATGCCAATCCTCAGTGCTTTCCAGGTCAAATTCACTTCCTACACAACATCAAACATCTGCCCTGACTACACAGTATCTCCCATTCAGCCATTTGGGGAGATGCAAGCTAGCTTTAAGCAGAGAAGACAAACATTAACTATAGTAGATTACTCTTGTTGTTGGACCTCAGGTGACGCAAGCGGCTGCAATTAATTACATGATTAGCACTGGCTGCTTTTCACTGAGCAAATATAAGGCAAAAGAAAACATTTTGTTGTCTGCATTGCAATCAGATTAATTGTGGTATACAATCCCACCCCAACTTACTGGGACAATCAAATGTATCCCCATCAATATCAACATAAAGAGCATTCAAACCATCTGTTCCTTCAGCAATAACCTTCAGGAACAGACTGGTTCCACCAAGATACAGCACAGAACGCTATCAAACTGTACAAATCCTACCCCTTCTGTCGTGGGGTAGACTGATTTCCCTCCCCCCTCCCCAATCTTTGCACATCCCCAATCCTTTCCAATCATCACTTTAATTTCATGTTTCATGTATTTTGTGTTTTATGACTGTTGGCAGATCAATTTCCCTCCTGGGATAAATAAAGTTCTATTGTATCGTATCGTATCATATTAAAACCAAAGGCATTTTGCCCACAGGCCATGATTTCTGTATGTGATTCTTTACACCCTGCACATTCTATCTTAGTCATATTTTTACTCAAGATGAGATGTTGAGGAAATACTGAGTGTTTCCTCAAAGGAAAGATGAGAAATTAGACCATGAGTTGATCCTAGCTGTATTGTGGTGAGAATATCCTGGTTATGACATAATTGAAGTGTAAATTATTTTATGAAATAAAAGATTAGCTTAACTTTTTTTGGGTTCTGAATAAGCTGAAGTTTGTTATTGTGTAGCATAGTAGAAAAGCTGTGGTAATCAGGAAAACCTGCATCCAAGGTGTTCTGATAGTGCTTCCTGTAATGCCCAAGCAAAAGACCATTAACAATAGTGGCGAGGATGTGTTTCCTGGGGACTTGGACATTTCTGTAAACAGAAACTTCTGTGGGTAATTGATAAAGATTCTTACATTGTTACTGTTACAGGTACTGCAGATGATAGACCTTTGACTAAGTTCCTGTGTTTTGGGGTTTTATAACGAAGGTTTGTGATCGATATAACCAAAGACGACAAGTATTGTGTCAGTGACAAGCATACTTTGAATGGGTACAGCCTGTGATTGATTTGTGTTAAATGTCATTGCTGCAACTCTGTATAAACATGTGACTATGTTTCCAAAATACTATAAAATATGCTGTATGTCTTTGTTCATTAGAGTGGTGACTCAGGGAGAGTTAAGGTCTGTTACATACTTGACTCTGTATCCCTGACACTCTCGCCGGCTGATGATCAGTAAAGCTTGTGTTGGTTTACCTAACCTATTGTGAGTTGTCTGTCTTTTAAGAAATGAACCTTAACAGTGGAACTTCATAGTGACTGCCACAATACTAGCTTTTCTCAGGCCTCCTGCCAGGCCTGGTCATTTTCGTAAATTATAAATGGTCTGGAAGAATAAACATGTCAAACCATTGTGCCTTCCCCCACAGTGGTAACCACTGTGGGGGGATGATTTTTTCCTGTGTGTAAGTTAATATGTTAGTCTGTGTCCAAGATGGCTGTCGGAAGGGAGAGTGGACGCTGGCGCGCTTTAGCTGCCGCTGCTCTCTCTTTCACATTGTGTTTTTTGATTTTTTGTCTTTGGAGTGATTTCTGTCTTTAATTTGTGTATTGGTGATGGCCTTATTATTTATTTTACTCCGACCATATGTTTTTTCTCTTCTGTTTTATCTCTGTAAGGTGTCCTTGAGATTTTGAAAGGTGCCCGAAAATAAAATGTATTGTTATTATTATTAAACCACACGATAGTCAACACAAAAATGTGACTAAATATTTAACTGCAGTAAAATGCTGGCAAATTGCTAAACCAAGTTATGTAATATTTTGTCATTCAGTTTTTTCTACCTTATTTAACATATGCAGGATCATCCTTTTTTAAAATATGAAAGAAACTATTATGCAATCTCAAATTTCATAGACAGCAACATCTAGGTTCATAGTAAGAAATTATTGACCCGAATGTTGCATAATTTATCCAGAGCATGTTTGCATACTTGAATCCTATTTTTTAGGACATTAATGTTGCTGTTATCTTTATAGTTAAAAGTATAAAAATAAACAATATTGTTTTTTTCAAATGGGTACAATTAGCACTTTGGTTGGAAGCTGGTAGGATGACACATATGCGTCTAAATGATAGTGTGCTCACAGTATTAACACTAGCAGCTGTTACATGATGTTGATGTAACAGAGAAAAGCTCCATAACGTTTTAATGGGTGCAAAATGGTATTGGTTTATTAGTATTTTATTATTGTCACATGTACCAAGATGCCATGAAAAACCTTGCATGCTATTCAGTCAAATCAAGTTCTCCCTGAATCTGGTGGTACATGTCTTTGTATCTTTTGCCCAATGAACAAGTGGAGACGTGGGAATGACCTTTGTGAATATGGTCCTTGAGTATGTTAGCTGCTTTCCAGTGGCAGCATAAAGTGTAGATGTTGTCTAGGCAAGGGGGGGGGGGGGGGGGTGGAGGGGTTTGTGTGTGGGGCTGGGCTACACCCACAACCCTATGCTATTTAGCGTTCTCTCGGTCCGGGCAGTTACCAAACCATGCTGTGATGCATCACGATGGGATGGTTTTTGAGGTGGATCTGTAGAAGGTGGTAAAAGCCGTTGGTGATATGTTGAACTTCGTTAGTCTGCTATGGAAGTAGAGGCATTGGTGTGCTTTCTTGGCCATTGCTTCAGTGTGGTCTGCCGAGGTTAGATTCTTGGTGATATTTATGCCTAGAGACTTGAAGCTCTTCAGCATCTCCACTTCAGCTCTATTGATACTGACTGGGCTATGTCATGAGGTCAATAATTTGTTCCTTTGTCTTGCTGGCACTTTATGTTGCTATCCTTCCATCATCCACGGCTCAGCCTCATGGACTAAGCCTCTTGAGTCAAAGCCTCAATACTGACCCTCACACTCAGCACTTGGAACGCAACACACAGGTCACTCCCAATAGTTTGCTCCGCTATGCCTTCACTTCTTATACGCTGCAGTGCCAGTAAAAGGGTGGTCCTTTAAACTTTTCTATTCTACATTTTCCTTGACCTCCACCCCCTTTGATGTCTCGTTCTCACACCTTACACTTCCTTATCTCCCCCTCCCCTGATCTCAGTCTGAAGAAGGGTCTCGACACAAAACGTCACCTATTCCTTCTCTCAAGAGATGCTGCCTGTCCTGCTGAGTTACTCCAGCATTTTGTGTCTGTCTTCGGTTGAAACCAGCATCTGCAGTTCCTGTCTAAACGCTCTTTGACACCTTCCCACTGCTGCTCTGCGCTACCTCCTGACTGGAAACTCACTACCTGAGTCTTCTAGAGGTAGGGCCTCATCAAGATTCTTTCAATAGTGGGGAGGCTTTGCCTGTAATGGACCAGTCTGAGAACACCACTCTCTGAAGACTCATGCATTCCTGTGCTTTGGAATTGCCATACCAGGCCATGATACAACCAGTCAGGGTACTTTTTACAACCCAGCAGTATGAATTTTGATTACTCTAACATCAGAAGGGTCTCGATCTGAAACATCACCTTTTCCTTTTTTCCAGAGATGCTGTCTGACCCACTGAGTTACTCCAGCTTTTTGTATCAATTTTCGGTTTACACCAGCATCTGCAGTTCTTTCCTATACTTTCTACAGTATACCTATGGAAGTTTGCTGGAGTATTCAGTGGCATATTAAATCCTTTAAACTGCTTATAAAGTTTTGGTGTTGGCATACCTTCGTCATGATTACATTTATGTGCTGTGCCCAGGATAAGTCATACGGGATGTTAGTGCCCAGGAATTTAAAGCTTTTCACTGCCGACTCATCAATGGCACTTGGTCTGGCTACATTCCCTGCATCAAGCAGCTGAAGCTACAGGACGGACTGCCGATCTCAGGGCTATCTGCGTGTCATTGAACGGCAGTTCAAAGGCAATAAAGTCCTGAAAATTCCCAATTGCTATCAAGCATCTGACATCTCAGCTTTTGTTTGCAAGTCTATATGTATATAAGAAGGCAGTCAATTTAAAATGTATAGTCTTTTCTGGGTACATCTGGACCTCTGTAACCAGGAGAATGTCAAAATCTTCTCTTACTTCACACAAATGTATTGTAGATGTAGGGTCTGTTTTGACCCTGGAAGGAAACCAAAAGAATTCTATATGAATGCAATGAATCGGGCCATATTGTCTGCCCATTTTACTTCCAGAAATAAAAAATTAATAAAATTAATCCTAAAGTACTACAAATGTAAACGTATCTTTCAATGTTTCAACCTGATAGCGGAATTTATCTTTTATACTGCTTTTCATTGTCTCTGTACTGTACACTGCACAATGACAATAAAGTTTGAATCTGAATCTGAATCTGATTATCATTCCACTTTCCCCCCATTTGTAATTAAAACCAATTATTATCAAAGTGAAAGTGGCAGTGCATCTCAAAGCAGAAATGATTAAGAATAGAAATATTTAAGTATGCTGCTTTTTTTAATGTTCAATGTGTGCCAAGTGAACAGGCTTACTGGTTCACTAATCAAGTTAACAGAAGTCTTGACCAACTGGTGATTCAGTGACTGGTTTGCTCACTGATCTTCATAAGCAAACACTAAAGTTTGGATATTCAATTTCCATCCAGGAAGTACATTTATCCTATGCTTTTGCATAATTGCTGTGAAGTAAACCTCATTGCTCTGTCTTCCAGCCAAAGAAATGTTGCAATGCTACATAAGTGAGATTTTTATTCCATTTCTGACATCTTGGTGAGACTGATAATTTAGTGCCAATGTTTAGTTTAGAGACACAGTGCGGAAACAGGCCCTTCAGCCCACCGAGTCCGTGCCGTCCAGCGATCCCCGCACAATAACACTATACAAACACTAGGGACAATTTACACTTATAACAAGCCAATTAACCTACAAACCTGTATGTCTTTGGAGGTGGGAGGAAACCGAAGATCTCGGAGAAAGCCCGCGTGGTCATGGGGAGAACGTATAAACTCCGTGCAGACTGCACCCGTAGTCGGGATCGAACCCGGGTCTCTGGCGTTGCATGCGATGCAACCGTAGCCGCAACAGCAATGTGTCCCTGAGCCAAAGTTATTAGGGACGAGTTTGTGACTAACAATGTTTCATATCTAATATTCCTGATATTGATAGAGAAAGGAAATTCATTCTAACAGTTCAAACTGGATGTAACCTAAGTTCCAGAAATTCAAATAATGTACACTACATTGCCTGTAAATTCTGTTTGATTTAAGTATTATGCATTTATATTTCAGGAAAATAATCAGGGTTGGGCCCATCATTATATTTTATGCTATTATGTTATGTCTGTCACACCATTGTATGATAATGCACACAATAATAATCAGTCTTTCCAAGGCATTCATCTATTCCTGGTAAAATAAATTTCAAAGGATCAAATAACTGGTTTACAAATATATTCAACTGCAAGTTCACTGCTCATATGTCTGGAAATCCCTTGCTTTCTCAAAGGCATTGCCATAGGGGAAAGAACATTGAGAAGAAAAAAGAATTTAACATATGGTTTGGTGGAAAGAACGGGACAGTCATGGGACCTAGTCAGAAAACTGAGATCAGCTGATCACCCTAACAAAGGGTGCCTGTGATTGGCAAAAGACAGGGCAAGAGTTTGATTGTGGGACAAAGGGCCATTTTGTCATTTCCTGATCCTTAAAGGATGGCAGCGTAATGCAGTAAATTGGACTGTTGTCTCACAGCTCAAGCGATGGGGAATTTGACTTGACCTTTTGTGTTATCAGTGTGGAGTTTGCAAGATTTCTCTGCATGTGTTTCCTCCAAGTGTCCTAGTTGCCTCTCAAATGCTATGGCCATTACACAGACCTGGTTGAGAGAAGGGCGGTCAGCTCAACACTGCAAGGATTAAATGGTCCAGATGTGATAGGGAAGGATGTAAAAGAAGTTAGTGGGGGTTGGGGTGTGGATAGTTGCTCTACTGATCAGGAAGACGACACTTAGTGAGGTTATCCTGGAGATCTCATCCAATGAGGCACTCAGCTCAGGTGGAGCTAAGGAATATGAAAGGTGAAAAATCTATGATGGTATTATACTGTAAGCCTCCTCTGAGATAGTGGTAGATAGAGGAACAGGTATGTATGGTTCTTGAAACAGTGTGTAGATAGTTCAATCAGAGAAGGGGGGCACTAGACCATGCATTAGAAAATTAGCTTGATCAGGTGATTGGAGTTTCAATGGGAGATTCTGGGAACATAATCATATTTCCATACATTTCCAGATAGTTATGAATAAGGATAAGACTGGACCTTGGATCAATGGAAGGAAGGCTAATCAGGCTAATTATTTGTCATGGCCACCAGATAGGAACAATGAAATTCTTACTTGCTGCAGCTTTAGGGACACATTAGATGCAATAACAGAAAAACCCCCCCAATAAATTACCAATTTCAAAGACCCTGAAAATGTTTTTAAAAAACAAAGTACACAGAGAAATCATTGTAGTGCAAAGTTCATAGTGGTTTGGTGCTGAGGAACGGTTATAGTAAGGGTGAACAAGGTAGTTCAAAAACATAATGGTTGATCATATGAAGCTGTTCTTAACCATGGAGGTAACAGAGCTCAAGCTCATGTGCCTTCTTTCTGATGGTAGTAGTACGAAGCAAGCATGACCAGAGTGATGTAGGGTTTTGATGATATTAGCAGCCTTCTTGAGGCAGTACTATCTGTATATTATTTCAATGGTGAGGAAGTTAGTATCTGTAATGGACAGGGCAATGTCCACCACTTTCTGCAGCCTCCTTAGTTTCTAAGTGTTCAAACCATGATGTAACCAGTTAGAATGCTCTCCACCATACACTTATAGAAGTTTGATAAGTATTTGATGATATGCTGAATTCCCTCAAACTTCTGAATAAGTAACAGTGCTGGTGAGCTTTCCTAGTGATTGCATCAATGTGCAATGGTTCGGCCACAATTGGAGTACTGTATGGAGTTCTAGGCAGATCATCAGAGATATGTATAACAGTATCAGGCAGGAACTGGGAGAAGGAAGGACCATTCAAGATTAAAGAAGAGAATTTATGCCTGAAAGAGTGAGCAAGGTACTAAATGGGTATTTGCACTGAGATTCACAGTATGCTCTGAGCAAGTTCCCTTTGTTTAAGAAGGGCAATAAGAAGGGCAAATTTTTAAGGAAATTATTTGACTATATTCTTAGTGTAGCGGCAGATTTTTATATTGTTTAAGAGACTACTCCCTCTAGCCACTAAGTAGACTACATGGTTAAGGAGAATGTCGTAATACGCATGTGAGCTCTCTGTGAGACCTTCAGAGCATCTTCACAGATAAATCTTCATAACACAGTCTTTTGATTAATAGTTTCCTTATTGTTGAAGAAACACAATAAGATATACATCCGACCTTCTTCTCCGACTCGTACACTTTAAACTCATGTAACTCCAAAACTAAACTAAAAAACTAAGCTTCTGCGCAAGAAACCCAGCTCCAAACACGCCCTTGACTAAGTAATAAATTCCACCCACCTAATAACGGGCAGTCTAAAATTTAAAGAAAAATGCCATAATTAATGACACACAAAATAAGCCAAATGACCACTACATACCGGCCCCTAATTGTTCCAAGTATATAACGAGGCAATTATTAATAAACATCAAAAAAGTAGCCATGAAGGCTTAACATATATCAAAAACAAAAAATAGCATGCACTATATACAGTATCCGCATTCAAAATTCTTCATCGACTCTTCCATCTTCGCCTTCGCCTTCTAGAAGCAAGCATAACTTGATTATTGATCTTATTAAAACACTGTTTTTAGTTTAAAGTCATACCGTGCACACCAAACCCTTAACATCAGGCATGATACCCAGTATATAGTCCAAAACATAACAGTCCAAAGCATTGATAGCATGAAACTTCTTCCTCCATGTCTGATCAACTCATGGATGTGTTGTAACAACAATGTTGAAACAGGATTTTTGGCAATAACGTTCACCGTTAGGTTTGATTTAATTTCCAGATCATTAGCAGAGATTTCAAATCCCAGCTCAAGCTTTGGCCATTCCCTGTCAAGCTTACAGAGAGACTTTAGTTCATTGATCCATCTCTTATCGCTTAAGAAGCGGTTCACTGTCAGTCCTCTAGAAACTTCATCCGCAAGATTTTCTTTTGTGTTAACATATTTCAATTGTGCAACATTAGTAACTCCCAATGCTCTTTCCATTGGCAAATTGTCCCTGTCCAAATCCAACTCTCTGGTTTATTTGGCTCTATCATCTGGTGGAATGCTTTCACAATTGTTGCTTATCCACTTGGAAAGTGTGAATTCTCCCTTATTGCAAAGGGAAGTCAGATGTTTTACTGGTTGAATTGCTTACTGCTCAGTAGACATGGATTTTAAGCAATCATTCATGTAGAAATTATTTTTCAAAGAGATTATTACTTCATGAAATTTTGTATTCTCGACAAACTTGCGTTTCAAATTCTGGGTACGTTGCTCTGCCATACGACGATTATTCGGCAGTTTAACACTTTCTGGTATGAAAGGTAAGTCCAGGCAATAGTGTTTACTAAGTAGTTTGGTTCACTGTCAGTCCTCTAGAAACTTCATAATGTCCCCAAACTTTTACTCTTCTCTAAACATTTCTTCAGATTCCTTATTGGTACTTTCATTGAAGTCATGATCAATTTGCATCATCACCAGCTTTTCTAATTTATCAGTAGATATTTGATTAACAGCAATGGTAGGGTAGTTCTTCTGACTCCCGTTTTCATTGTTCCTTCTTAAGGAGCCATAGATAACCCATCCGTCAGGTTTTCGCAGCATACGATCCATCACCTTGGCTCCTCACAATTTGTATAGGTTCCAATGGTTTTAAAACTTTCGTTCCAATAAGTAGGTCAACACTAGAATTTAATTCAGAAATTTTGACATCCTTCAGGTAAGGCCATTGTTTCAAGTCTTCATGTCTGGGTATATGTTGACGATCAACTGGCATGGTTCCATGTGTAAACACTTCAGATATTGGTATAAAATTATCTTCATCCAAACTGGATATCTCTATACTTGTAATGTAATTACTCATGCTCTCTATATCTTTATTCATGGTACGCAATCGAATCTTAGTCTCTTCTCTTGTGATGCCTTCTCGTCAGGTTTTCTGTGCAAAAGGTAGTCGAACTAACGTGATCCAAAAAAGCATATGTTTGCAACACTATTCGTCTTGCTATTCCTTACCTGTACTGGTAAGATAGAAACAATACAGTTTTCAACCCCGGCCCCAATATGAGCAGTTAATTGAGGTGAGGTGATAGCATCACTAGTAGTTGGCTTCTCCTTCTGTTACGTTTGCTCAGGTTCCTCCTCGTCTATTTGCTCTGGTAGCTCTTCGTCTATTTGTTCCGGTTCTTCCTCTACCCAATGCTCCGGTAGCTTCTTTACAGTGTGAAGTGCTTCAGGATGATATTGCTTGCACTTATAACAAATTATAGGACTCCTACAGTATCTCACCATGTGTTCTTTTTTCAAACATCCAAAACAGATTCACTTCTCTTTCAAGAAATCCATCTTATCTGCATATTCTTTCATCTTAAAGCTTCGACACGATCTTATGGTGTGACCAACTTCATTACATAACAAACAAAATCCTATTTGTTTGATAGTAGATACATCTCCTTTCATTCCATCTGTCGTTTCCACAGGTATTATAATGGTAGCAAAATTACTTCTCTTAGGTTCTGATCTTTCTTCAGTTTTGGTAAAGGTAGAACCCTTGTTAGTTGCAATTGGTTTATGATCTTCAATAGTCCCGTGGTGTGGCTCTAACATGTACCATACTTCCTTTTCCAAGAAATGCACCAGGTTTGGTAGCCTGGCTACTTGCTTCCTCTCATCCAATATTCTGAGTGGTTTATATCTCCACCTTTCTCTCAGTCTTCTGGGCAACTTGCTAATGATGACTCTAGTATTACATGCAAGATTCATTTCCTCCATATGGCCAATATTTTTCATCGAGCTGCAACAACCTCTAAGAAATATTGCATAACTACTCAATGCCTCTCCATCTTCAGGCTTGATTTCTTTCCAAGCATGGGTCTTCTTCATGTATGCGTTAGCAATCCTCTGTTCATTATCAAAACGTTCTTTAAGTAATCTTCTTGCTTCTTTATAGCCTTGGCTGTCAGGCTCATTCAGACAACTTTCTACAAGTACCTGAACTCTTCCGCTTGTGTACTTCACCAGAAATCGTAAGCGCTCCTTTTCATCCGTAATCTTAGTTTCTAATACTTCTTCTAATGTCCTTACGAAAGCTTTTATACTGCAAAGGATCTCTATCATATGTAGGAATTTCTGCTGGTGGTATTTTGTCGAGCTATGATCTGGTTGAATTCAGCTTGCCTATTCAACCATGCAAATAATCCATCCTGCTAACCTTGGCTTGGCTCCAACGGACGATAGACAGGCCTTGGCTCAAACTGGCTTGCTCGAGCCTGTGCACCAGGCCTTGGAAAAGCATAGTCCGCTATTGGTTTGTCCCGATCCTCTCCAGTGGCTCCATAAATAGTTTGTTTCAATCTAACACCCATTTGCTGAGATGAAGTTTTATCCATCTTCCTCTTCTCCAATGGGTTTTCAAAGCCGTGAAATCCGGTGGACCTCGATTGTGGAATAGATCCAACTGCTGACTCATTTGGAGCAGTTTTTCCTCTTGGTCCAGAGTTCATTATCTTCGATGCTCGAGAGCTGCATCTTGAACCCTCACTTTCCATAATTCCAGCTGTTGCTTTCGTCACCTCATCTCTTCTTACTGTCGCATCATCTCTTCTCTCATCAGTTCTTCTTGTCGCTCAATCTCATGTTTCTTCTTCAAGGCATCCGCTTCTATTGAGAGAGCGGCTAGATCAACTTCAACTCCCAATTGAGCAGAAGCCCTTGATGACGAACGGGCTATAGAACCAAATTTGCGTCCTGATCTTCGTGGAGATATGTTGGAGATACTATCCCATGGTGTAATTTCAT
This sequence comes from Amblyraja radiata, assembly GCF_010909765.2. Lineage (NCBI taxonomy): Eukaryota > Metazoa > Chordata > Chondrichthyes > Rajiformes > Rajidae > Amblyraja > Amblyraja radiata. The sequence continues at coordinate 12,860,190 of NC_045962.1, read as the reverse complement.
CTTCCATTCCAGTACCTTGTTGCATCGCACCTCCAGCTGTTGAGCGCGTAAGTGGTAGTATCATTTCAGATAACCACTCCTCTGCATCATCCATGTAATCATTGAATAACTTCAGCTGTACAGCATACCACTGGGTGTGTCTTTCGCATTCTTCCAGAGATGGCTCTGAGACCATCTTATGTTTATCTTGAACCTCCTGGCAGAGGTTACAGTTGGCCCAGATAAGATTCTATTTTGATTGCGTTCTTGTCCCATTCCGTTAATTTCTTCTTTTTCTCAATTAATCTGGAAACCTGTTTCCATAATTTGTTTCTCTCCTTCGCGGTTTCTTTCAGGTAGGCAGCTTGGGTATTATCTGCATCTTTTCAATACGTTAGCCTGGCTCAGCCACCTTGTGGTTCCTCAGACATGACACTTTTTTCATCATCTTGCTCCATGGATTTAAACAGGGCAGATTGTCAAGTCTTTAAATTGAACAAACAAAGTCTTCTTCTTTCTGCTTTAATTTTGTGTAAAGATCTTTTCTCTGGAACAATAGCAAACTGAATATCCAGACAACATCCCTAAACATCTATTAAATTAATAATGATGCTAGTTCAAAAGGAATCTGTCTTATCTTGACTTCAAAACAATCCAAGGTCGGACAGCTGGATTTCTCCAGACAAAATGGAAAAACACTTAAATGGCTATCTTCCAAGACAGTGGCTAGTTTTCATTTATCTGGCTCTTCTTACAGAAACCGTTTAAAATTAAAGCTTTGCAGCTTCAATTCAAAAGGAATATAGTCGATTTCTACTCACGAGTTCTTGTAATGTCTTCAGATAAGTCGTGTGGCTGTCGATAAACCTCTAGGCCATCTCTGGCCGAGATCTATTGTCTTCAGTTCCTCGGCTGGAACCGGTCTTCTGGCTAAAACCTCTTTCGAGATCCTAGCCAAGTCTTCTATCCCACTCTCTGGGACTGGCTCTCACCTCTTGTCAGAAGTATCCTTCAACTTTATGTAGCGGCATATTTTTATATCGTTTAAGAGACTACTCCCTCTAGCCACTAAGTGGACTACATGGTTAAGGAGAATGTCGTAATACACATGTGAGCTCTCCATGAGACCTTCAGAGCTTCTTCACAGATAAATCTTCATCACTCAGTATTTTGATTAAGAGTTTCCTTATTGTTCAACAAACACAATAAGATATACATCCGACCTTCTTCTCCGACTTGTACAATTTAATCTTCATCAAATTACAGCATATCGCTTAAATGTTAGAAAACTCCTCGTGTCTCGGTTACGCTTCACATGGTCGAAGGGTATGCCTTCTCCATGTAACTCCAAAACTAAATTAAAAAACTAAGCTTCTGCGCAAGAAACCCAGCTCCAAATAGGCCCTTGATTACGTAATAAATCCCACCCACATAATAACGGGCAGTCTAAAATTTAAAGACAAATGCCATAATTAAAGACACACAAAATTAGCCAAATGGCCACTACATTAAGGGATTGAATTTGCACAGATCTGAACAGCATGGACTTGTTAGGGAGAGTCAGCATGGCTTTGCCTGTTGGAGGTCATCTCTCACAAACATGATTGAATTTTTTAAGGTGACGAAGAGGATAGATGAGGGTAGGACAGTGAATGTTGTATACATGGACTTGAGTAAAACATTGCACAACACCCCTCGTGGTAGACTGAAGCACGTTAATCATGGATCTCATGATTAAAGTACGTGGATTCCACAATGACTTGGTAGATTAGATTCAAAATTATCTTGGTCTTGTCAGACAGAGGGTAGTGGTAGATGGGTTTATTTTGACCGAAGGTCTGTAATCAGTGGTATTCCACAGGGCTCAGTGCTAGGACCTCTGTTGTTTTCAGATGTTTAAATAATTTGTACAAAAATGTAGGAGGGCCTTTTAGTAAGTTTGCAGCAGATACATAAATTGGTGGAGCTTTGGATAGTGAGGATGGTTGTCAAAGGATATAGATCAGTTGGAAATATGTGTAGAAATGTCAGATGACATTTAATCCAGACAGTGTGATGGGAGGTCAAAGGATAAGTAGACGATAAATATCAGCATATTCGAAGTGAATTCTATTTGATTTAAGTATTATGCATTTATATTTCAGGAAAATAATCAGGGTTGGGCCCATCATTACATTTTATGCTATTATGTTATGTCTGTCACACCATTGTATGATAATGCACACAATAATAATCAGTCTTTCCAAGGCATTCATCTATTCCTGGTAAAATAAATTTCAAAGGATCAAATAACTGGTTTACAAATATATTCAACTGCAAGTTCACTGTTCATATATCTGGAAACCTTTTGCTCTCTCAAAGGCATTGCCATAGGGGAAAGAACATTGAGAAAAAAAAGAATTTAACATATGGTTTGGTGGAAAGAACGGGACAGTCATGGGACCTAGCCAGAAAACTGAGTTCAGCTGATCACCCTAACAAAGGGCGCCTGTGATTGGCAAAAGACACGGTAAGAGTTTGCTTGAGACAAAGTGCCATTTTGTCATTTACTGATTCTTAAAGGATGGCAGCGTAATGCAGAAAATTGTACTGTTGTCTCACATATCAAGCGATGGGGAATTTGACTTGACCTTTTGTGTTATCAGTGTGGAGTTTGCAAGATTTCAGAGTGATGTAGGTTTTTGATGATATTAGCAGCCTTCTTGAGGCAGTGCTATCTGTATATTATTTCAATGGTGAGGAAGTTAGTATCTGTAATGGACAGGGCAATGTCCACCAGTTTCTGCAGCCTCCTTTTCAGCATATTCGAAGTTGCTGCCTTACAGCGCTGGAGACCCAGGTTCGATCCCGACCACAGGTGCTGTCTGTACGGAGTTTGTACATTCTCCCCTTGACCACGTGGGCTTTCTCCAAGATCTTCGGTTTCCTCCCACACTCCAAAGACATACAGGTATTTAGGTTAATTGGCTTGGTGTATGTGTTAATTGTCCCTAGTGTGTCTAGGATAGTGTTAATGTGTGCAGGGATCGCTGGTCGGTGTGGACTCGGTGGGCCGAAGGGCCTGTTTCCACCCTGTATCTCTAATACTAAAAACAAAAGCATTGATGTAAAGTGGAGTCTTGGGGTGCAAATGTCTAGCTCCTAAAGTGACAATACAAGAAATCAAGACAGTTAAGGCGTACATCATACTTCTCTTCATCATTCGGGGCTTTGAACATAAAAGTTGGCAAGTCATGTAGCAGTTGTATAAAACTTTGGTTCGGTAACAATCAGAGTACTGTGTGGAGTTCTGATCACTGCAATACATGAAAGATGTGAAGGCTCTGAAGAGGGTACAGCACATGCTCTCCAGAATGCTGCCTAGATTTGAGAGTGTTGGCTATACGAATAGGTTTGACAAACTTTGATTGTTTTCTTAGAGCATTGGTGGCTGAAGGATGACCTGAAATATGTATATATAATTATGACAGGCATTGATAGGGCAGATAATGTCTTTTTCCCAAGGTGGAAATTCAAAATACTGGGGGACATAGCTTTAAAGTCAGAAGGGAAAAATTTTAAGGAGATTTCAAATGTATGATTTTTTGACAAAGAGTGGTGTGTGTCTGGAATTAACTACCAGAGAGCTGGTGGAAGATATAATAACAACATTTCAGAGGTATTTAGACAGGAAGATGAACAGGAACAAAATGTGGAGATGTAGGCTACATACAGGCAGATGGGATTGGCTTAAATTGACACTGTGGTCAGCACAGAGCATCTTGGGCTGAAGTGCTTGTTCCTCACTGTCCTATATGTTCTATCCTGAAGACATGCTAATTGGTTACGACAAATTATCTAGTGAATGTGTGTGGTAGCAGAATGAGTAAGAAATTGATGGACATGTGAAAGAGAATAATGGTGTTGGGGATAGATGTGAAAGCCGGCATAGACGTGACAGTAAATAGTCTCCTTCTACAATATTTGGAAATGTAAACATATAAAGTAAATATAAAATGCAACAAGTTATTCATGTCTCTATTTAGCTGTTAGATTTCTCAAGCTTTGGAAAATCCTGTCAAAAACAGATTCTTGATTGTACTGAAAGATTTAAATGTTACAACAAAACTTCAACCTTTTCTGGAACACACTGGTACTGCAAAAAATTGTATTAGGTGTGTATACAGGCTGCTAAAGTTTCAATTTTTAATGCACAATGTCAGACAATCCAGTGAGCAGAGGAGGGGATGGCAAAGGAGGGAAAAGATCAACCCAAATATTTACCGTGTAACATTAAGAATGCATACTTGACTAAATATAAAGTATTAACTAGCTACCGAATTTAAAAGGATTTTTTAAATGTGAAAATAGATTCATTGCTTAAATAAAGATTTAGCCACTTGTTCATCTTGCTTTCATTGAGTAAAATCTCTGCATTGGATGTCTGGAAAGATAATAGAATATATGCAGCTTGCTCTACAGTTGTGTTTTATGATCAGCTGGAAGGAAGAATATCATGCATAATGAATTAGATCAGACCCAATGAGAATATCCTATTAAGGCTTGGTGAGAAATCGTATACCTTTCCACATCTAATCTCTTTGAAAACTATGAAGTTTCCTTAAAGTGAAAAACTAAAAGCTGGAAAACAGAATACAAGCTTCAAAACCAATTGTTGAGATAGACTTTATTTTACTTCGGAGTCACGTGAGTGACTACGTGAAGAAGGGCCGTCCGTCCGCATGCGCGTCATTACGTCTGAAGCATGCGCCAACGACTGACTGGCAGGCGCGCTGCGTCCTTCCAGCGGTAATTTTAAAAAACTGCAGGTAAGTGTTTCTAAAAACTACTCTGCGGTCGTATTGGCGGGTTCAGTGAATCTTGTGTTTACAGCAAGTTGGACCCAGCAATGTCGAAGGTGAGGAGACGGTCTGCGCGGAAGCCGACTACCGAAGACCGCGGTAGTATGGGCAGCGAACGACAGTCTGTATCACCGACTTTGCCGCTGGCAGTGGAGCGAGCTGCAGCAGACCTGATGCCTGAGGAAAGCACCGTGGCGGTCCCGCAGGGGCGCAAGGCCACATGCAAATCTGTAAGGCCCGTTGACTCAGATGAGTCGGTCAAGGAGGGATCTCCTCCATTGTTGGGAAGCGTCGACGGGCGACTTACCCATATGGAGCACCTTATGAAGAGGTGGCTCCAGAATGATCTGCTCTGTAGGAAGGATCAGCACGGGTCTCCACAGCAGCCCGTGCTAGCAGCCTCATTTATGGGGCAGCAAAGTGTTTTCCCCGCAGGAGGGGGAAGTATACCGGGTCAGCATTTCTCTGACTCCGAATTCGGAGGCACAGTGGGAGAGCAATCCCAGGGGCACTGTCACTGTTGGCATCCAGATTTGCCATAACATCACCATTGGGTGCACCCCTGGATGAAGACCTGGCCAACAACATCAATTACTTGGCGTCTCACCAACTGAAAGACCTAACTATGGAGGAGACCACCAACAGGTACCCCCCTCCTACAAACTGTGCCTCCCTCAATGTGCCGGCAGTAAACCACGCCATTTGCGGACATATCAGAGCAGGAGTCAGAGCGTAGGAGGTAAAACCAGAAAATTCTAAAACTGCTGGCCTCTGGCATCACGGCCTTTGCAAGATCTGTAGATGGCGAATTGCTGAACGACACCCAACAAGACACAGTGGCATTACTTTGTAATGCTCACTTTGAGATAAATTGCCTGCGCAAAAACGCAATTCGGCCGGCAATAAACCCCAAATTTGCTGTGCTGTGCAAAGCCAGCAACGTCCAGCCGGCCAATTACCTATTTGGAGAAGATCTGCCAAAACTGGTGCGGGAGCTGGACGATGAGGCGAAGACCATCCGTCTCAGGAATAGACCCCAAACTACACCCAAGGGCTCATCATACCGGACTCACCCCAACGCAACCTACAGCACCAGGCGATATCCGCCTAGGGGTCCCGGAGCGGGGAGAAAACCCGAACTGGAGGCATCAAGGTCTTTTTTAGGGGTGGGCCCCAGCCGGCCCACGGCAAGGATGCACAGAGGGCACCCATTACCAGCTCTACTGCCCAAGCCTCGCGAAAGAAAACCAGCACCATACCGCCAGTAACAACTGAGGTAAGTCTACCTAGCTCCTTTTGGAACACCTTACACATGCCTCATGCACCAGTGGGGGGTAGATTGCAACATTTCTTGAGTCACAGCGGATCCGTTTATACTGCACAGTATACGAGGGTTCAAGATTGAGTTCATTGTTGACTCATTACCACCCACAAAACATTCACCAAACCGCACATATGTTTTTTCACACCAGGAAAGTTTGGATATACAAGCTGAAATCCAAACCCTGACCAAAAAAGAAGTAATTGAGAGGTTGTATCCGGAACCTCACCAATTTATATCCAATATATTCACCAAGCAGAAAAAGGACGGAGGATGTCATATCATCCTAGACTTAATTGAACTTAACACGTTTGTGCAGTATAAACATTTCAAAATGAATAACTTTGGCACAGCTATCAAACTGGTTTCTAAAGGTGGTTATATGGCATGCATCGACCTTAAAGATGCATACTACTCGGTGCCTATCCACAGAGAACACAGGAGATATTTGAAATTTAACTGGATGAGATAATTATGGCAGTTCAAAGCACTGCCTAATGGTCTAACCAGCTCCCAGACTATTTACTAAACTACTGAGCCCATTCTGGGGCTACTACGAGTCCAGAATCACATAGTCATGGCATATTTGGATGACATTTTATTTTTGGGGTCACCAAAGAATCAGCAGAATCATCTGTCTCAGCCACCAAACTTATGTTTGAGAGACTGGGTTTCCTCATCCATCCAGTTAAGTCCAAATTGACACCTACCAGGGTCATTGATTACCTGGGGTTTACAATTAACTCAATTCACATGTCAGTGACTTTGCCTAAGGGCAAACAATTAGAGTTAACTAAAGCCTGCAACGACCTTATTGTCAAACATAAGCCATCTATCAGACAAACAGCAAGTGTAATTGGCAAACTAGTGGCTGCCTTTCCAGCTGTGCGTTACGGGCCTTTGCATTATCAAAATTTACAACGTGCAAAGCAACAACCACTCAGGTCCCACGCTGGCCAATTCGGCAGACCAATGAGATTGCCAGCAGAGGCCATTACTGAATTACAATGGTGGATGACGAATATACATCATAGCTCCAGGGAAATCTTGCTGGTTACCCCATCGGTCATCTTACAAACAGATGCAAGCGGTTTAGGATGGGGAGCAACCGATACCATCTCCAGCTGCGGGGGTAGGTGGAATGAGCAGGAGTCCGTATTTCTTCAGCAAAATATTAACTACTTGGAGTTGTTGGGAGCACTCTATGGGCTCAAGGCTTATTGCAGCTCTATGCAACATGTGCATATTCAACTACAGATTGATAACACAACTGCGGTGGCATATGTCAATCACATGGGTGGTGTTAAGTCTGTATCTTGTGATAGATTGGCAGATCTCATTTGGCACTGGTGTATTGCGAGGGACATTTGGGTCTCAGCTGTCTACCTACCAGGTAGATACAACACGGTGGCGGACAACAGATCACGGATATTTAATGAGAACATGGAATGGATGTTGAATCGTGCAGTATTCAACAACATAATCTCCCGGTATGGCATCCCAGACATTGATCTGTTCGCATCCAGATTAAATCACCAATTACCCAAATATGTGTCCTGGGAACCAGACCCAGGAGCAGTGGCAGTAGATGCGTTTTCTCTACATTGGGGAGGAATTTTCCTGTATGCATTTCCCCCATTTTGCCTCATTAGCCGATGCTTGGCAAAAATAAAGCAAGACAATGCCACAGGCATTTTGGTAGTGCCTGATTGGCCTACACAGTCTTGGTTTCCACAAATCTTGGGAATAATTACACAGCCTTTCATGGCTATTCCCAACAGCAGGGAACTACTAGTTCACCCAGTTACAGGGAGCTACCATCCACTTCATGACCGAATCAATTTATTGGTTTGCAGATTCTGAGACCATACCTGGGGCTCGGACTGTCTAAACGAACTGTGGATGTGATAACAGTGGCCTAGGGGGACAGCACTCAAAAACAGTACGTCTCTCACATCAAGAAGTGGGAGATGTTCTGTTCTGTCTCAAACATCTCATATGATACAGCGTGTATCACGGGTGTCCTGGAGTTCCTATCTACCTTGTTCTATGATCAAAAATTAAGCTACAGCGCCATAAATAGTGCCAGAAGCGCACTATCCTCCTATTTGATGCTGGGGTCAGGACACCGGTCGGTAGGAACCTTTAATAACAAGATTCATGAAGGGCATTGTTAATTCCATACCACCCAGGCCCCAGTACACGGACATTTGGGATGTAAGCGTGTTGCTGACACTGCTTCGCCAGTGGGCGCCAGCTTCCTCCTTACCCTTATCCAATCACACCCTCAAGGTGGTCATGCTGATGGCGCTGGTAACTGTGCAACGAGTCCAGATGTTGCACAAGCTACGTCTCGACAACATGACCACCAATGTAAATAATATAACTTTTGTCATAGATGATTTGATCAAACAGAGCAGGCCAGGAGTGCCAGGGATCAAGCTGAAGTTCCTGGCATACCCCGAGGATCCACAATTGTGTGACGCAACACACATACACCATTACATAAGAGTCACGAAGAGCCTCAGAGGCTCAGAGCAATCGGTCCTAATTAGTTATAAAAAACCTTACCACAAGATATCAACACAAACCATTTCCAGACGGTTAAAGGAGGTACTGGCGAGTGCAGGAGTGAATATTGGCACTTTCAAATCTCACTCCACCAGGGATGCATCTACGTCAGCAGCGAGAGCAATGGACTTGCCCCTCGATAACATACTAACGGCTGCAGGATGGGCCAATGAATGAATGTTCCACCGGTTTTACAACAAACCCATTGCCGGACCGGGGGTGTTTGCACGTACCATTTTAGATTCTGTTTTGGAGCTTCCCCCAGGATGGGAGGGGTTACTGTTATTATTTTTCTTTTCACATTAAAGCATCAGTATTATTACCTAACTACGTTATGTCTGAATGCTTTAAGGATCTAACTCATCCATGGTCAATCCATTCAGTGTGGGACACCTGGATTCGAACCGGCGTGAAATCACAAAGCTTTAAAATCTTCACGTAGTCACTCACGTGACTCCGAAGTAAAATAGTAAGATTAAACGAGAACATACCAGTTTGAAGTTTGATCTTGATTTTATGAGGAATTACGATGAGCGATTACGTGCCCACCGCTCCCTCCCTCATATTATCAAGGTCATCTGGTAGTTCCAGTTCTTCAAAATGTTACTATTCTCAGGTCATTTTCTCTTATCTGTGATTTTACACCACTGCTTTGAAGATTGACGTGCATGCGGATGGACGGCCCTTCTTCACGTAATCGCTCATCGTAACTCCTCACAATATCAAGATCAAACTTCAAACTGGTAAGTTCTTGTTTAATCTTACTATTCTACTTATGAAAACATGAAAATAGCCATTCAAACAAATGAAAGACTGCATTTTAGGTTTCATGATGTTATAAAATAATTTGACCACACATTGTTAATTTTGATGATAATTGAATATTTCAGTCACTTGGATAAATGGTGGACAAAATATACTTGGAAAGTTCAATTTAATTGATCTTTTATGGAAATCTTCCATTCTTTTAAAATAATTATATACTGTTATATAATGATTCCTAATTAATAAATGTTTTTTTATGACCTAACAAATGAAATACATTATATCATTCTTATAAACTGAAAGGTGAATCAGTGTGTCTGATGGTGAATAAAACATTGATACATTGAAATAATACTAGATAAAGATCAGCCAGGTTTCTGTGATAATCTTGAAACAGAAGACCCAATTTCATCATATCCCATTACTTATCTTCCAATGATCTCGATTCACCGCATACACCAGGGGTCGGCAACATATGGCCCTTGGGCCGAATGCGGCCCTTAACCCAAAATCATCGCACCCCAGCCGTATTTTTTTTCCCTTAATTATCCAGCCCGCCGACTTCCATCATCTCCGGTACCTCCTGGGCCCGAGGCCGCGGCGCCCAGGCACGGTGATGCAAGGATGCAAGGAGGCCTGTACTGGCGGCCGCAATGGCAGAGCCGCCAAGCGCCGAGCAGCGCTGAGCTTTGGCAGTACCGCATCCTACGCAAAGCCGCCGGCACAACCGTGCACCTTCTGTGTCTGGGCTTCACTGTCGGGATTAAAGATCCGCTCTATGATCTTTGGTCGGAATCGGGTTGTCAATAGGCCGGGGACGAGTGAGTATGAGTGGCGTCCTCGAAGGGGTAGGATCCATTTGTACAAGTGATAGATGTGGCCCGCCATCCGCTCACAGACATGCGTCGTGGCCCCTATGCAGAATAAGGTTGCCGACCGCTGGCATACACCATTAGACATCTCCTATCTCAAAGCTTGCAAATGTTACACACATTCACAGAAGTACCTTACATGATTATTATCTCTCCACAAATCTTGGTGAATGATAAAGAGAACCTCAGTGGAAAATCACTTTTTATTAGGCAATAACATCTGGATATATGGTACTTCGTTCGATTGAAAGAATATGTCACATTTCTGAAATCTCAGCATGGATTTCATGCATATTTTTACACTTAATAGCTTGCAACTTTACTTTCAGTAACAACTATAACAAATACTTTTCAGTTATTAATACTCCTGCAATGTAGTACAAAATACTGCATCATTATTCATCATGTTTAAATATGTACAGAATTTAATACAGAGAGGTGTGAGGTGTTGCATCTTGGGAAGTCTAATCAGGGTAGGACCTACACACTAAATGGCAAGGCTCTAGGGAGTGTTGTTGTAGAGCAGAGGGATCTAAGAGTGTAGGTACATATTTCCTTGAAAGTGGCATCACAGGGAGATAGGGTGATCAAAAAGGCTTTCGGCACATTGGCCATCATCAGTTAGAGTATTAAGTATAGAAGTTGGGAGGTCATATTACCATTGTACAAGACATTGGTGATAACACATTTACGGTATTGTGTTCAGTTTTGGTCACCCAATTATCAGAAAGATGTTGTTAAGCTGGAAAGGGTGCAAAGAAAATTGATGAGAATGTTGCCACGACTCAAAGGCCTGAGCTATAGGGAGAGGTTGAGTAGGCTAGGACTTTATTGCTTGAAGCACTTAACGATGAGGGTGATCTTATAGTGGTGTATAAGATTATGAGAGGAATTGATAGGGTGAATGCACAGTCTTTGACCCATGGTAGCAAAATCAAAAACGAGAGGACATAGGTTTTAAGGTGAGAGGAGCAAGATTCAATATAAACCCGAGGGGCAACTTTTTCACTCAAGAGTGGTGGGTATATAGAACGTGCTGCTAGAGGAGGTAGTTTAGGCTGGCACAATAATAGCATTAAAAGACACCTGGAAAGGTATATGCATAGGAACGATTTAGAGGGATATGAGCCAAATTTTGACAAATTGGACCAGCTTGGATGGGCCATTTTGTCCGGCATGAACGAGTTGGCGCAAGGGCCTATTTCCGTGCTGTATGATCAATGACTTCTCAATCTTCTAAGGAAGTAGGCTTTCATGGGCTTTCTTTGTGTTTGCATCAATGTGCTGGGCTCAGGACAGAACTCCAGGGATATGCACGCCCAGGAACCTGAAGCTGAAGTTGACTCTCACCATCGCTGTCCTATCGATGAAGACAGGGTTCATGGATCCTTGGCTTTCTCTTTCTGAAGTCAACAATCAGTTCCTTGGTCGTGCTAATGTTCAGAGCAAGATTGTTGTTCTGGCAACATTCAATCAGATTATCAATTTCCCTGCTGTACTCTACTCATCCTTGTCCATTATTTGTCCAACAACAGTGGTATCATCTGCACATTTAAAGATAGCATTGGATCTGTAATTTGGCTACACAGTCATGAGTACAGAGGGTGCCGATTCAAAACCCAAGACTTGACCACAAAAATCCAGTGTGAAAATTCCAGTGCAATGGTGAAGGACTATCAAAAATACTTTCTTTCAGATAAGATGTTAAAAAGCTCACCCCATGATGCAATTACAAAGAAGCAAACTATCTTTAGTTTCCTCGTCATTATCATATGTCAGATTAATGGAAAACTATCAAATTCTATTTGAAGCGCATGTGTGAAGTTGATGTGTGTAAATTAATAGCTACGTTATACAGAACTGAAGCAAGACCACAAATACTTCATTGTTGTACAATGTCTTTTGAGATATCATAAAAAGTGTGGTATAAATGCAAAACTGTCTTTGACCAGTCTTTCATTAGTTGTCATTATCTTAGCTAAATTCTGACCTCTAATATCCCTCATTTTAAATACCTCAATGTTAGAATTCATGTCACCAGCAGCTAAGAGATCCAACATTCTGGAATTCTTTGCATAAACCCCTATTGATTTATTTTCTGCCTCAAAATACCCTTGAGCTCTAGTTCTCTGATGGTGACTCAGTATGAAAATCCGTTTGGCTACACTCCTGCTGAAAGGCTTTAGGATGTTCCAAATTAAAGATACTTAAAAACAAGTTGTTGTTCATACAAGATGGAAGAATGGCCAGGGATTCTTGGGAATAGTCAAGGTTACACATAACAAATTCATGGATGAACTGGAAGATGGCCCAAGCGATTGCCAAAACAGACGAGCGGAGCATGGGCACTAAGTCCGAAAAGCACCTCACACCTGATGATCATATTTTTCATGGTTATCGAGAGCTAACGCTGTTTCCATAATTCCAATTTTTGTTTGGCCTTGGCTGTCCGCTCAAGCCTATTTTTCTTGCACGCCTTGGCCCCTGCAAACCAGATCCCCAGCATCCTCAGGTAGTCAGACATGATGGCAAAGTGAAGACACGATCAGTTGAGCTGCATTTGTTCTAGTGGGTGGCGCAGCGGTAGGCTTGTTGCCTTCCAATGCCAGAGACCCAGGTTCGATCCTGACCTCGGGTGCTGTCTGTATGATCTTTGAACGTTCTCACTGTGACCGTGTGGGTTTCCTCCGGGTGATCCGGTTTCCTCCGATATCTGAAAGACGTGCGGGTTTGTAGGTTAATTGTTCTCTGTAAATTTCCCTAGTGTGTAGGGTAGTAATAGTGTACGGGTGATCGTTGGTCAGCGCGGACTCTGTGGGTTTTGGACTGCCCTACAGATGACTGTGTAAAGCAGTTGAATCTATTTCCTGATTTCCTCTCCAAAGCCCATTTTGCAAAGCATGTACATCATATATGTGTTTAATATCCTTCTCCTGGTCCACGGTGGCCCGGCACGTGTCCACCCCTCTGTCTGCAGACAATGGTATCCCTGAGGAACACGATGCTGCCTGATACATTTTGGGATCAAAGATGGTTTGGGTTTGATGGGTCACAATGTTCAAGTCCACAAATGGGGCAAAAGTGTATCCATCATCACCCTCACTCTGATGTGTGGCTGCAACTGTTTGCAGACCCAAAGCTCGTGGACACCAAGTGTCATTACCTGCTGAGTTCCTACTAATCTCTGGTGTTGCAAAGGATGAGCTAGTCAATTGGACATTAGAGCGCCACCTGTCCTTTGTGCAATGGTGCTTCCAAACCAACGCCTTTGACAAGTTCATTGTGCAGCACTGCAAGCCAAGGTCTTGGTGGATCCTGTGGCATGGATTCCTGAGCAGACTGGTGTTTGTCTGGCAAAATGCCTCATTACCAGAACACACCAACAAGCACCAATACCTCACTTGGCTGGTAGTGAGAGTGGCCCTCCCAGTCAGATCCTTCCTGTACCGTTGAAGTCTTAGTACTGATGCACACGGCCCTATGGACAGATGTTATGGAAAGGAGATGGTTGCCCACCTCTTTACACAATGTGGATCTGTAAAGAGGGTCTGGAGAAAGATGCAATGATCCTTGCCACAGTTCATCCTGAACAGCTCCTTAATAAAGGACTCCCTGGTTTAAGGGCTATTCCCAGGGACACATCCGTTGATAGACATTCAGTGAAAGATGCTCATTGGTCTGCCCTAAACTTGTTGATCTCCCGGTACTGTGAGATGTCCGTCAGGGAATGTTGCCAACTGGCCCATTCCAGACTGCAGGAGTACGTGCTGAAGGATGTACTGAAGCTTGGTACAGCCAATGCCAAGAGTCTATGGGAAAGGACCAGTTTATGGTCCTTCTGCTGCTTGACATTGAGGGACAGAGTACAGTAGGGGCACTCGTCAGGCAGGAGAAGGGATATCACCCCAGGGGGCCACATGAGGGGGAGGGAATTTTGTTTAAAAATAGGTATGAACACTGCTGATTACACTATTGAATGTATAACCTATTCAATGTATGGACACTTAATTAAAATATGAAGAGTTTCCGCACAGTTTTTGTTTTGTAGATTCTTTATTCTGAATAGTTTATTTTTGGAAAAAATAAATTCACGGACAATGCTTTCAGTAAAATGTGCTCTGTATACAGAACTCATACTCATGTAACTATCATCAGTCATGGATAACTAGCATTTCTGTATCTTGGAAAACCATTTCATAGTTTAAATGCAAGGCTTTCATAGAATAGTAAGTGGAAAGAAATATATATTGTATGCCAACTTTTGCAACCAATATAGTACTTTTGAAAATGCAACCAATTATAGGAAAATGGCAGTGATTGACAACTCCCATAAAGAGCAACATAATAATGATCAGAACATCGGTGCTTTTTAGTGATATTGAAATAAAAAATGTTGGAAATATACATCAAGCAGCATCTCTGTTGAGAAATTCAATTCGGGAGTTGTGGTTTAAGGGAATGAACCCCTATTTCTTTCATGGAAATGTTCTATGATCTGAGAGATGCACCCTATCTATATGACAGCAGTTCAAATACTAATACACTCCTCCAGTTCTGCATTGGAAAATCAAACTTCACTATTGTGACCACGTTGTTTGATTGGGAGATGAATCCATAACCTCCATTGTTTAACTCAAAGCCATAAATCTATCAGCTGAGCTAACATTTACACTCCTCATCATGTTTAATTTGGCACAGTACAAATGTGTATTATGTTGGAAATTCTAGCCAGAATGCTTTTATTCGTATTAAGTCTCATGCAAATGTCACAATGTGAAAGGTGGCCAAATTGGCCAGTTTCTGAGAATTATTTAGTTTGCCCAATTCAGAATCCAGATAAAACTGTTACCCGTGTTATCAGATAGTTAGATATACCAGAATACCAGGGGCTCACCTATGGTATTGTACGTGCAAAAATTGCACTGAATAAGTATGCAGCATCCATCAGTAGCCCTGAGCTCGCTGGGAATATTGGGTGCTGCACAGGCTGGTGATATTTTTTGTTTATTCATTTACATTGTTTTCTATTGATCCTGGCTCTTTTCTGAACTATTTTTCCTTATTTATTTGCCTCTGTACTCAATTTGAGATTTGTAATTAAAAAAAAATCACATGTGGTTAAAGTGCACATTGTCAGATTTTAATAAAGGCCATTTTAATACATTTTGATTTCACCATGTAGAAATTATAGCAGTGTTTATACATAGTCCCCCCCCCCCCCCATTTCAGGGCACCATAATGATTGGGACACAGCAATGTCATGTAAATGAAAGTAGTCATGTTTAGTATTTTATTGCATATCCTTTGTATGCAATGACTGCTTGAAGTCTGTGATTCATGGACATTACCAGTTGCTGGGTGTCTTCTCTGGTGATGCTCTGCCAGGCCTGTATTACAACCATCTTTAGCGTATGCTTGTTTTGGGAGCTAGTCCCCTTCAGTTTTCTCTTCAGCATATAAAAGGCATTGAGTTCAGATCGGGTGATTGACTTGGCCACTCACGAATTTACCATTTTTTAGCTTTGAAAAACTCCTTTGTTGCTTTAGCAGTATGTTTGGGATCATTGTCTTGCTGTAAAATGAACAGCCGGCCAATTAGTTTTGAGGCATTTGTTTGAACTTGAGCAGATATGATGTGTCTATACACTTCAGAATTCATTATGCTACTACCATCAGCAGTTGTATCATCAATGAAGATAAGTGAGTCAGTACCTTCAGCAGCCATACATGCCCAGGCCATAACACCCCACCACCGAGTTTCACAGATGAGGTGGTATGCTTTGGATCTTGGGCAGTTCCTTCTCTCCTCCATACTGCCTGCCAGTCCCTTTGCGATTAGGAAGCTCACCAGTGCTCTTTCTTCTTAATGATGTTCCAAACAGTTGATTTTGGTAAGCCTAAGGTTTGGCTGATATCTCTAATAGTTTTATTCTTGTTTGTCAGTCTCATAATGTCTTTTCTGACAAATAAATAAATAATGGGTCTTTGTCCAAAACATTATGGAGGGCACTGTAGCTCCCGCTCTGGTAAGAGCTTCAGGCCAGCTGCGGCAGCCCAAGGATGCTGAACTCATCCGGCCTCATGTGGCCGCCATTATTTCTGCGCAAGCAATGGGTCGAAGCTGAGGAAGACGGGTGGACACGAGAAAGGGAAAAATTGGAGGAGGGCGGTGGTACGTGCGGTTGGCTCGTGTTGGAAGTCGTCGGCAGTTATTTTCAATGGGGGGGAGCTGGGTTAAACAGAAGGTAAACACAAAAAGCTGGAGTAACTCAGCGAGACAGGCAGCATCCCTGGAGAAAAGAAGTAGGCGACATTTTGGGTCGAGACCCTTATTCAGACTGAGAGTCAGGAGAGGGAAACGAGAGATATAGACAGTGATCTAGAGATATAGAACAAAGAAATGAAATATATATGCAAACAAGTAAGGATGATCAAGGAACTGGTCCATCGTTTGCTGTGGGCTAGGTTCAATTTCATTGTTTACAACTCATTTTCACCTAGCCCATAATGGGCCAGAAACATCACCCATTCCTTCTCTCCAGAGAAGCTGCCTGAGTTACTCCAGCTTTTTGTGTCTATCTTCGAAGAAAGAAGTTATTCAGTAACAGGTGGAAACTATTGTTAATAGTCATAACCTGCAGTTCATGTTGGAATATTTTCAGCAATTAATATTTTGTGGTAGAAATTTATTAAGACACAGCAGACCAGCTAATTCAGCAAAAATTCAAAGTTGTTTATTTATTTGTTAGTGTGTTTTACAAGAGATTTTTTAGAGATAGAGTGCTAAATAATGCCATGTTAAAGTTCAGCATTCATGAATTACTAATGTACTTGGAGCAAAAAAAATAAGAATTTAAAACATGCATATTTATTGCACCTCTGGGTTTAAAAAAGTTGAATATTGACTGTGAAGTGTTTTTCATTACCTGAAATCACCTAAAAAAAAACAATTTTCTTGCACTGATGCAAATAAGTAGAGCCAGGATTTTGCCATAAATGCCTTTTCATGCCCTTTTTGATGATTTCACCAGGATAATGCCTTTTTCATGATCGAGTGCCTAAATCAGCCTTTTTTTGCCATTTTGCTAAAAGGTCGTCCTATTTTCTCTATTTGTACCATGATTACAATGACGTTTTCTAAGTTAACACGTTAATATTAATGCTATTATTAACGTGTTAACATAGTATAACTTACAAGAAAACATCCACCACCGGGGCGAAACTGGGGGCGCCACCATCGGTCATTTATTCGTTCGTGCCCCGCTGCTCGCTGGTTCAGCCTTGTTCATGATCTATTTAAGAAAGAACTGCAGATGCTGGAAAAATCGAAGGTAGACAAAAAAATGCTGGAGAAACTTAGCGGGTGAGGCAGCATCTATGGAGAAAAGGAATAGGCGACGTTTCGGGTCGGGACCCTTCTTCAGACTGATGGGGGGGGCGGGAAAAAGAAAGAAGAGGCAGACAGTAGGACTAGAAGGAGAGCTGGGAAGGGGGAGGGGGAGGAGGGAGAAGGCAAGGCCTATCTAAAATTAGAGAAGTCAATGTTGATACTGCTAGGGTGTAGACTACCCAAGCGAAATACCCAAGCTTGTCTTCTCACTACATTTACTGCTGGCTCCAATCTGAGTTTTCGAGTGATCTGTGCAAGGCATTCATTTATGCTGGAATTCCTCTGTGGAAATTGGAAAACAAACCTCTCAGAGGTTTTTTAGAGAAATACACAGAGGAACATAGATCAAGCGAGTCATCATTACGGAAAAAATATGTTGACAGCAACTTCAACATTGTTGTGTAGAACATTAGAGATGAAGTTGCATGCAACAAAATATGGATCTCAATAGATGAGACAACCGATGCTGTGGTGAGTTTTGTTGTCAATGTGGTCATCGGTACACTGGGGGCAAGTCAACCATCAAAGGAGTATTTGTTGACATCGGAAGTATTGGAGAAGTCAAACAGCTCAACTATTGCTCAGTTGTTTATATCTTCACTTGCTCTACTTTGGCCAGAAGGTATAAAACACGAGAATGTTCTTCTGTTTGTGACAAAGTTTTATTCCCCAAAATGTTGCATTTGACATGCATAGCTCAAGGACTTCATAGAATTGCCAAGCACATACGTAGCTTGCTTCCAAATGTCAATCGCCTAGTTTCCAATGTCAAGAAAATCTTCCTCAAAGCACCGTCACGTGTGCAGTTGTTCAAGGAAATGGCACCCGAAATTCCGCTACCTCCTCAGCCTGTTTCGACTTGGTGGGGTACATGGCTCTCTGCTGTACTCTACTATGCTGCAAATTTTGGAAAGATAAAATAAATCGTCAACTTTTTTGAAGAAGAATCTGCTGCAGTCAGGATCGTCAGTGAAATCATGCAAAAAAAAGTCCCTCTTCCAATTTTGCAAACTTCCCACAAGCTTTCACTTCCCTTGAGAAATGTGACGAAACATTAGTGAATAACTTGTAGGTTTCAACAAAGTAACTGACGATATTCGTAAAGTTCCTGGCGATATAGGTAAAGACATACAAGGAAAATGTGAGAGTGATTTTAGCTAACAGAGATCTTGAAGAAATAGAAAATATAGCTAAAATTCTAAAAGGTAGTTGTAATGCACAAGATATCAACATGAATATAGAATCTGTAGCTTGTTTCGGGTATGCACCAGTGACCTCAGCTGAGGTAGAACTACCTTTTTCACAACCGAAGCATATTCTGTCTGACAGAATAGTTTAACACCAGATAATCTGAAAATAATGCTAGTAATTATGTGCAACCAGGCAACTTTCGTCATTTAATGCAGTATACCTTTATATTACCATTTGCAACCATATTTTGGTGGTGGAAATGCCTTTTTTGTCAATAAATGCCTTTATCGTGCCTTTTTTGTAATTTTATTATGCCTTTTTGCCTGCCTATTTCAGAGTTTTTTAATGCCTAAACATCCTGGCTCTACAAATAAGCATTGATCAGGATGACACATTTTAAGTAAACAGCTGGTAGACATTTAGGAAGACATAAGGAGCCTGGTTGATATTTTACGTTGAAGTAGACACAAAATGCTGGAGCAACAACGGGACAGGCAGCATTTCTGGAGAGAAGGAATGGTGCCATCTCTTGAGATGCTGCCTGTCCCGCTGAGTTGCTCCAGCAGTTTGTGTCTATCTTCGGTTTAAACCAGCATCTGCAGTTCCTTCCTACTGATAGTTTACGCTAGTACCTCTGCAAGATAAGACTTGGTTCTCGCAAGTTACTCCAGCCTTTTGTGGTTGTGTGTGTGTGTGTCTTTCTGAGAAAAGTAAGATGGAGTCTGAAGAAGGGTCTCGACCCGAAACGCCACCGAACCTATTCCTTCCATCAGACAGAGATGCTACGCTGCCTGTTCCCACCCCGAGTTACTCCCGGCATTATTTATGTCTACCATTCAGTGTAGACCAGCATCTGGCAATTCCTTCCTACCCTAGTCCTTGTTCTCCGGGGGCCGCTGGCCTGTATGTCCCCGCTGAGTTTGCCCCGCGTGTGCATCTCCAGCATTTTTTGGTCGTATTAAAACAAAAAAAAATAAGATGGCGGCGGGAGGGCGGTTGGTCGCGGGCACGCGCGCGCGCGCATGGCCGCGGCTGTGCCGGAGCCGTGCGCGCGTCCCCGGCGTCCAACGGCCCACACGACACCCGCCGGAGACGTGCGCGTAACCCCGCGCGGCGGCCAGGCAGGCCGGCCGGCGCCGTGCGCGTGCCCGCGGCCAGGCGGGGCGGGGCGAGGGGAGGGGAGGTTAGGAGGAGGAGGCGCGGCGCGGCCCTGGCGGCTGGCGGCGGGCGGACGGGCGGGCCCGCCTCATGCTCCTTGTGTTGGTACCGAGCGGAGAAGGATGCACACGGCACTCGAGTGAGGTATTTAAACACCCCATTTAGTTTTTTGCTTCTCACAACCGAGATTGTTGGGCTCTGGATGGCTGCCTCTCGCCTCCTGCTCTAGTCTTTACCCCCCTCACGCCGGGTCCATCTCTAACGCTTTTTGATTTAAAAGGAACCATGCAGGCGCGTGTTCAAAGGAGGGAGGGGGGGAAGAGAGAGATAGATAGATAAAGGTTGTGTGTGTGTGAACCGGGGCTTGTAGAGCGCTTCAATCAATGGCTCCAGCCTCAAGGATAATCCGCCGTTGTCTCTATTTTAATTCCCCCTCCAAAATAATATTTTTTTGATTTATCTGCCGATTGTTGCGGCTCAAGACGCGGGTCCAAGGGTGATTATTGTGCCCACTTTGACAGGGAGGGCTCTAGGGAAAGGGTGGTGGGGGGATCCTTGATCTGTTGCCGGCTCATTTCCCCCCCCCCCCCCCCCCCCCCCCGCTTGGGTTTAAGGATTGCGGCTATTGCTTGTTCTCACCCTACAACCTTCAGACTGCATGGTTCAGAGCAAAGACCCTATAGGATCTTTGGTTCAGAGCGATGGGCATGCGGGCCATTCGGTTTTTCTCTTTATTTTTGCCGCAGTTTTTTTTAACCCACAGTTTGGCGCATTTTTAACGCCAGCCCCGACCGCGGCTGTTTCCTTTTATTTTCGCCCATGAGGCTTTTCCAGGTTTACCCTCACGTGGGAAATGAAACTATGTTGCAGTTAAACCACAATTTGTGGGAAATGACGCGAAAAACCGGTATTATCATCGTTAAAATGTCGCCTTGAAGAACAAGGAAATCTTTGGTTGATGGCTTCACGAGGTGTAATTTATTCTTTCCGAATTGCTGACAAACGCGAATTGTTGCATCATTCTTCAACAGAATTAAATTATAGTCCTTATAACGATGGTTTGTTGGTGAGCGTTTTCGCACAGAGGGCATACCACGCATTGTGTAGCAGTTGCATGTTGAATCTCAAATTGCTGCTGTTCTCAACTGCGGCTTGGATTTTGATCTTCCATAATGCTTTCTCTGTTGCAGACTGAATAACGTTCCCATGTGGGTACCTTCACTTAAGTGCCCTTCAAGGGTTGGTCCAATTTTACTATGTTATAAAACTTTCTCAAAAACTAAATCTGTCTCATTAGTTATCTATTAAAAAATATCAGAAATTAAAAAGTGAAAATAATATTGTGTCAAGGTTTTAATTTGTATTTGATGATGCTGCGTGATGTAGTTGAATTTGCAGTTTTGAAATTGATACTCCAAACATCAATTATCTTGCTCTATGGCAGTTGTTAATTTCAGTGCATGCATTTAAATGGTTATCTGAAGGGGCTAAAGTATAACCCATCTAAAAAGTATGGGTAAGATAAATCGCAGCCGTGGTCCTTTTGATTAGACAGCGGTAGTGTTGGAATATAATGGCTGTTTGAATTTGTATTCTGGGCACTACTGAGTATATAACCGATGGTCTCATCTGGTTTGTACTAACCTGTCTAAATCCCACAATTTCCATACACTTTTGGAAATTCAATGAATGAACCAAGAAAACTTAAATCATTTAGTATATTTTATTTGTGGCTGCATTGCAAGAATATTTGCATTTGAATTCCGATCTGGCAGACGTGCAAGAAGTTAGAGATGTAACACCATCTGCAGATTGGATTTTGTAATGTCCATTTTACCTGTGAATGAATGTTTTCAGCCTGTCAAGTTCAGTTCAAGGTACTAATACAACAAGTGGTCCATGACCCAGTTGCTAAAATGTACATCTATACATAGTCTGCATAAAAATGGAAAATTTGACATGTAGCTGTTCCACACAAGCTGCTTTTCCATTTTAAACTTCCTACCTTGATAAATCCACTATCCTCACTACTTCTAATCCTACCAGTTTTCTAACTCCTTTCTCACTTGTGCTTATCCAGCTTTGTCTTAAATGTATCAATGCCATTTCATTTCAATTACTGCTAGTAACAAGTTGCACATTCTTGAGTTTGTTGGTACATAAGCTCTAGAATTGCCAATTGAATTTATTTGTAACTTTTGTCTTTCTCCTAATTTCAGATGCCCTCCAAGTGAAAACATTTTCTGTCTACGCTTTCAAACATTAGTATCCACGGTGACAGTATTAGGAATTACAGATTTTTAGTTTATGTGGTGGTTCTTTTTGCAGTTGTGCTTATCCATTTAATCTGATTTGTTACAATTTATAAAATCTGATGGCCAGCAAGGCCGTTTGCCTCATACAGTACAGGCAAAATTATTAAAGTAAATGCATTCCTATATTCAAAATCAGTTCCAAATTGTTTTTCAAGCCTTTATTGTATTTATAACTCTTTGTTCAGTTTTGGATCAAGTGTTGAAGCAAAAAATTAAAAAAGAACTATTTGTTTTTGGAATTCTGCACATAATTTGCTCTGGTGGGGAAAATCTGATTTTTACCCTATTGTGCAGTTTCCAATTTTAGTGTGGTCAAATTATTGGCACAAACCAGGAGCAACTCAGCGGGTCAGACAGCTTCTCTGGAGAAAATAATTATGTGACCTTTCGGGTCAAGACCCTTCTCGACCTGAAACGTCACCTATTCCTTTTCTCCAGAGATGCTTCCTGACCCACTGAGTTACTCCAGCTTTTTGTATCGGTTTAAACTTTGGTTTAAACCAGCATCTGCAGTTCCTTCCTATGCAGTGGGCCAAATTATTTATGGCACCTTCATTGCATTTATTGTGCTTTCACATATCCTATCATGGAAAGGATTTACGTTGGTGTCATTTTAAACCACTTCTCCATCAGATTAAAACAATATATTCGAGTACAAAATGTGGTTGCCATAGCACCAGCATGCGCATTTGCATGTATTAATAATAATAATAAACTTCATTGAGATTTTATATTGAGTGTATGGAGAACTAAATTGTAAGTGATGGGTGGGAGGGGAGACCAATTTGTATAAAGTTACCTGGTTTAAACAATGCACATTTAACTAGTGGTCTTGCACCCAAAGATTAAATGAGTGCTGTCTTGAAGTGATGAGACAATTTCAATTCCTGATATGATGCAGTCCCTATTTTGAATTTGTTCATTGTGTCTTTCTATCATTAATTTCTATGTCCACACTTGTAATTAAAATTCTTGTGTAAACCTGTCATTCTATAATTACACTCCCACCTCTTGACAGCATTCTTGTTGAAGATGATGTGTAATATATAAACAGATGGTAATGCGGTTGAAGCAGGAGAGATAAGCGATGAAACTGCTGCTGATTCATAATTAATTTTTTACGAAGATAGAGTGCAGCCGGGAGACACTTACAATGGCATTCTTTCTCAATCTTTTTATAGTGAATAGTTGGTTATTGATTGCCGTATTGCATATATTGTTGCAGGTTGATCAGATAGCACGTTTAGGTAAGTCATAAGCAAAAAATGCATTCAGAACTGAGAACTAATGACATTGCTACACTGGAAGTCCATAAAAGACCCTGGTTAATCACCATTGTGCTGATAAGTCCAACTTCATACTTGGGTTGAGGATTGGGTTTTACATTGCTACTTGGTAACCTTGCATTCTTTGTCCATCTAGTACAGATAAAACCAGATTTGGCACACGTTTTTCCAGAACGTCAACAATCCACTTTATTTTTCTCACAACGAGCTGCTAGTTTTTTTAATTGGTGTTCATGAATACATAATAGTCACATAAATAGCCCCTCAAGTATGTTTGCAGTGTTAGATTTCAAGTATTTTGTTCTTGCATTACCCCATACAATTAATTAGTTGAAATATTAAAAGGTTCAACGGATTTATTTTCTGTTCGTGACCTGTCTTTGACTGGCTGCAAAATAAAGACATTCGAGTATGTTTTGGTCTGCTTTGCTGCAAGTGTCTTACACTAAGTTGTTTTCACTTTAATAAGTTTCAATGTAACAGATGCTCAATTGCAGAGATTTGAGGTGTGGTTCTGCATCTCTGAGTTGGCCTACACTTAATGTAAAACGTAGAAATAAGTTGAGCTAAGTCAAATAAGTTGACTACTAAGTCAAATAGTAGGCAAAAGGGTCCTTGTTTTTTAGAGCTAATTGATTTTGCACTGCAATGTTTTCAAGGAAATACAGCCATCTCCTCCATTCACAAAAATACAGTGCTGGAGGAACTCAGCAAGCTGGGCAGTAGTTATGGTGGGAAATGAGCTGATGTTTTGGGTTGAGCTCATTCTTCAGACGGATCGAGTAGAGGAGAGAAAAATGGTTGAGGAGTGGGGATGGTGTAAGAGGTGACGTGATGGGTGGATTGAGGTGAAATGTGGTGATTGGCTGAGGCAGATATTTAAAAAGGCTAGAGTTGCAATGGAGAAAAGATTGCAGGTTTGAAATCTGAAAAGTAAGTAAGATGAAGAATGAAATTTAAAGCCAGAGGGCGGAATGGTGGGTGGAAGGGAACGGAGTAGAGGAAAAGTGGGTGGGAAGATGAAGGAGCTGTGGGAGAAGGGGGGGGGGGATGGGTAAATAAGAAGGGGATGGTGCGGATGCGAAAGGGGCGGGGGAATCGCCCTGAAACTGGAGAGTTCAATGGTGGGGACAGGAGGATGTGACTGATGGTTGGAAATGGTGGATGGTGTGGTTGTGGAGGCTGGTGGCATGAAAGATGAGGACCAATGGAATTTTATCCCCGTTCTGTCTGTGGAGGGTTGGCTTGAGAGCAGAACTGAAGGAGACACAGATGAAGGCTCCATCCACAACTACCAGGGGAACCACATTTTACTGAAGAAAGGGGACATCTCGGATGTCAGAGTGGAAAGCCAGATTAGATCTCTGTTTAAGGAAGAACTGGAGAGCTCCAAGGCAATTTCTATGGCAAATGGAAGTGTAGAGGGCCTATGGTTGCCAACTGCCCGTATTAGCCGGGACATCCCGTATATTGGGCTAAATTGGTTTGTCCCATACTACTACTACTCGGGTTGAGGGAACTGTCAGAGTGCCACATCCGGCCCCGCCTCGCCCGTCCCGAAATGGTGCATCCCATGGAGTGCAGCATCAGCCCCTCACCCGTGGCCGCGTAGGTCGGCAGTCCGGCCAGCTGTCCGTCCTTCGCTTACCACTGACACCACCACCCCTCATGGCCAATCATCGGTTCATGAGTTGGATGGGTGCCAGACTTGGTGTGCGACATCGGGCGCAAAGTCCGGAGCCCGGGCCACATCTCCTCGGCTGGCCCACCAGCTAGGCTTTGTGTGCAGTCCCGCAGCCAGGCCAACTCATCATTCACCCAGCCAATTTGGTCAACAAATTGCCGTCGGGAATTTGTCCCTTATTTTGACCATTTGTCCCTTATTTGGGAGTGAGAAAGTTGGCAACCCTATGAGGGACTAAATGTCCAGGGTAAAGATAAGGCGGTGGGGGTCGAGGAATTTGAAGGGGCAAAGAGTGAAGTGTCTTTAATATAGGTTGGAAGGGGCAGGCAGCTGTGCACCTATCTTTTCCATCCCCTTTTCCCATATTTCATTTTATTACCCATCCGTATACCGCCACCCCCCCCCCCCCTGGCTTTACATTTCAATCTTATCTGAGTCCTCTTTGTATCCTTTTCACCTCTAGCTTTTATCTTTATCTCCTGCTAATCAATCCCCTCCCCCATTTATTTCCACACACTGCTTGACAGGCTTTGCCCCATCCCCACACTGATTTACTTGCTTTCAACCCCCATGTCATCAGAATGACGAAAGGTCCTGACCCGAAATGTCATCTGTCCATTCCCTCCGCAGGTGCTGCCTGACCTGCTGTTCCTCCCACAATTAATGTTTAATTCAAAATTCCAGCTTCTGCAGTTTCCTATTCCGTAGATCACGGGTCGAAAACCTTATTCTGCATCGGGGCCAGGACGCATGTCTGAGCGGATGGTGGGCCACATCTATCACGTGTACACATGGATCCCGTCCCGGATGGCAGGCATCAAATCACGTGTTCACAGAAGGTAGACAAAAATGCTGGAGAAACTCAGTGGGTGAGGCAGCCTCATGCAATCCTTGCATGTCTCACCCGCTGAGTTTCTCCTGCATTTTGTCTGCCTTCGATTTTATGAGCTGTAGGCAAATTCTCTGAATGTGAAAGAGCAAATGCAAATTTATCTCTGCGCCATTTTGGAGTGACTGGAAAGTTGTGGTGGAGGATTGCTCATTAATGCTTATTCATCGTTACATTAAGGCCTGGGTTGAACAAGTTTAAAATAGGATTGCATGACATTGTAGCAATGTTTTGTCATACCACATAATTTGGTTAGCTGTGTCAAGGTTTTGTAATGCACTGTAAAATGTCCTCTCTCACCTTCCTTTGACCTTAAAAATAAACTGTTGAACCTCCTTAGCATAGTAAAGCTTACCCAAGCAAGAGATATCACGAATAGCTAATAAAATAATTATGAATATTAGGATGAAAGCTTGGTCAGAATGTTTTATATCCTTTAAGACAGTGACATGGGTTTAGGGGTTAGTATTGAAGACCTGCTGTCTGGGCATGGCCACCAGTGGTCGCATTAAGGGCATTTGTTAGGGGACTGTGGAAGAGTCAGTAAAAGAAAAGTGCCAAGATCTTTGTAGGGTTGTTAGATTTCAGGAATAGAATTTTAAAATTATGTGTTTCAAAAGACCATTATCCAAAATATCATTGTCATTGTCCTGATGGAAATGGAAGTGGTCATGATAATAGAATGTGGTGGTTGAAGTCTCCCCTCCCTACCCCCCTCCTCTCCCTCTATCTCTCCCTGCTCCCCCACTCCTCGCCTCCTCCCTGTCCCACCCCCCCACAATGAAAATCGCGATATATTTTTTAAATAACCTAAACAATGTTAGATGTTAATGAAAACGGAAGAATTTGATTAAAACTGATTTTTTTCAAATGTAAATGAGATTCGCGATCCCATTGTGACATCATTGTGACGTTGAACGCTGCTGACAGGCAGGGCAAGTGGAAAAGTGGTTTGAAAAGTGATTTTTATAAAGTTTAAAAATGTCAATAACTTGTAAAATATAACATCAAGCCGAACAAAACTTATTTCTCTATCATGTACTGTTTTGGCGGGGTTTTCGAATATCATGCGCCCGCATACATACAAGCAAACAAGATGAGAGTTTTAGTAGACCAAGTGGGACCACTCACCCGTTCTCCCAACGCAATATTCTACCACTCACCCACAGCCTCCAACTGCACAGGTGCGGCTCATACACTCCCTCCCCTCCTCTTCGCCCTCCATCGTTTCTCCACTCCATCCCTCACCTCTCCCTCTCTCTCTCCTTTCCCCTACCCTCAGTCACTCCCTCCCTCCATAACTCCTCTCCCCTCCCTACCCCCTTCTCTGCCTCTACCTGCTCCACCACTCGCCTCTCCCATATCGCACTCCCCCACTAGACACAGTTTAAATAATATTTCTCCTCACCTTCTCCCCCTTCTCCTTACAACAATGTAACAAATCTCTCATTGCACTGGGTGGAGCACTTGATGGGCAGTTTATGGAAATGAGATCCCATTGTGATGTCATTGTCGGGTGGAGCACTGCTCACGGGCAGTTCATGTAAATGAGATCCCATTGATGTCATAGCTGTAACTGCTACTGCAACTTCATCATTTTTCACAAAGTGGGGTTTTGTAAAGTTCAAAATGTGAATAACTTGTAAAATATAACATAAATCTGAATGAAACTTGATTTAAAAAAAAGACACTACAGGACAATTGTGAATAAGGTGGTCCAAAAATTGTAGCACTATCGTGTACCGTTTTGGCGTAGTTCTGGGAGCACATGGGATCACAGACACGTGCGCACACAGAATCACAAACAAGATGAGAGTTTTAGTAATAGTATAGATACTAGACCAAGTGGGACCCGTTGGGCCCCGTTCCCCCAACGCAATATTCCACCACTCACCCGTTCCCCCAACGCCACCCGTTTCCACCACTCACCCGTTCTCCCCAACGCAATATTCCCGCACTCACCCATAGCCCTCAATGACGCTTTTACGGCTCATTTCCCCTCGTGTCCCAACACTCCCTCACCCTCTTCTATTCCCTCTCCTCCTCCCTCCCTCACCTCTCCTTTCCCCTACCCCCAGTCACTCCCTTCCTCCATAACCCCCCTTGAGGTGGAAGCTGCTGATCCCATTGCGATGCAATTGTGGGCTGGAACACTGCTCACGGGTAGTTTATGTGAATGAGATCCCATTGTGATGTAATTGTCGGGTGGAGCTCTGCTCATGGGCAGTTTATGTAAATGAGATCTCATTGTGATGTCATAGCTATAACTGCCACTGCAGTGTTCAAGTGATTCTTTCTCAAACTAGATTTTGTAAAGTTAAAAATGTGAATAACTTGTAAAATATAACATCGATTTGACCGAAACTTGATACACCACATCACAGGACAATGGTGAGTAAGGTGGTCCGGTAAGGTAGCGCTATCAAGATGAGAGTTTTAGTAAGTAGATAGATAGATAGATAAAATCATGAGAGGAATAGATCGGGTAGATGCACAGTCTCTTGCCCAGAGTGGGTGAATCGAGGACCAGAGAACATAGGTTTAAGCTGAAGGGCAAAAGATTTAATAGGAATCTGAGGGGTAACCTTTTCACACAAAGGGTGGTGGGTGTATGGAACAAGCTGCCAAAGGAGGTAGTTGAGCCTGGGACTATCCCAACATTTAAGAAACAGTTAGACAGATACATGGATAGGACAAGTTTGGAGGGATATGGACCAAGCACAGCCAGTTGGGACTAGCGTAGCTGGGACCTGTTGGCTGGTGAGAGTAGGTTTTGCCGAAGGCCCCATTTCCACACTGTATGACTCTATGACCCGGCCCCACGAGCAACTTTTGTATTTTCTTGCACCATGCAGAAAGCCAGCCCTTTATTTAAGGTGCAATACAATTTAGTACAGTTTAAATGTAGTACCAATGTAAATGTCACTGTAACAATCAGCTTTGGCCATTGTGATTTCAGAATGGGAGATGGTTTAGATTTGGGGTGGTGATACCAAGGAGCTAGTAAGAGGTGCAAAGGATGATGCTGAATCCAGTTGAGGTATTTTGTCCCGGACTGTAGACCTTTCATCTCCCAGAAGTATTAATCCACACACCTGCTTACTCTTCCATTCATCCCTCCCTAGCTCAATATCATACTAATTTTTTTCCCCGGTCTGACTTCCTTGTCATTATTTTACTTTGGCAACCCTTGTGTACTGCCTCAGTGTAATTTACTATTCTTACAAACCTGTACCTCTCTGTATTGATACCTACATATCATAGGATTTTTACTATGCTGTATATAAATAAAAATAATTTCACTGTACCTCAGTACATGTGACGATACAGTACCATTGAACCAGTGAACAATGTCGAGGAATATGACAAGCAATTATGTAAAGAATGCAGCTGGTTTGGCAATGGTATTTGTAATGCAAGGTTAGACTCTGACTACTTTTCCGGTGGACAGGCACCCAATAAGCGTGCGGCTTATCTTTTTTTGGTCGTGTTTCGTTATCCCAGGACTGCTTTTCTCATTTTTTCCCCCCACCCCAAAAGAAAAAGTACTTGTAACCTTGTATTAATTTATCATAATTTCACTTCTAGCTCTCCCTCGCTTGGGGAGCATTCAAGGATACTGGATGTTTGAGATTCCAATCCTCTCCCATGAATGCTGTTGGGACTCTTCCCAGCTAGTAATTTTATGGTTCAGATAACACTCTTTGAAATGGTAAAGCTCAAGCAACCTTTTGCACTACTGATCTCTAACTGGACCCACTATATATAACATTATATCCTTTTCTGCCATATGAAATCTGTGAGAATTATCCAGATTGCTAAACTGCAGTTGAACTTATAGAATAGTTTTGGAAAAGAACATGTTTTTCCCCTTGAACGTACAATGGGTTCGAGTAAATTCAGAAATCCCAGCTCCTGTTGGGATCCAGCTCTGTATGACCTTCATTAAGCACCACACCTCATTGTAGAGACCTTTCTGTGCCTAAAACCTCTCGCTTCCAGTTGTGTTGCAGGTGAAGCTCATGATCATTCTCCTTCAGTGTTAATGAACTGCAACATCTGCACCACAAATAATGAAAAATCCTGGGACTCTGGCCTGATACAGATGCCAAACCCCAGAGTCCCTCTGCCGCACGGTGATATTACACCATGCAGCTCTTCTCGGTCATCCTGGACCAATTCTGCCAGAGCTGCTGAATGCCTGACCTCCATTAAGTGCCCTTTGTTTTCCTTTCTCTTAGCATGTTCTTAAATGGTCGATGCCCAGGTTCACCCCTGATGTTATAAAGTGAGCATTTCATCCACATCAGATTTTGCCAAAAATCTAACTGAAACTAGTGAAATGTGTAAGGACCTAAAGTAGTATGGAAAAATATTTGTCTTTGTTTACCAATGAGTATTAACCCATCATAAAACTGAGATTATTGGTCAATGGGCAATACTCCATTAGCTGGAGATGTTGAAGGTCTTGGGATATTGTTATAGGAATTTTTCAGAGCCTTGTCCTTGACCCAAGTCCGCTGCTTCAACAAACCCTTCCTTTCCTGATAAATAGGGATTTTTTGCTGATTGTGCAATATTTATTTGTTTTAAATTCTGCAAGTAATGAGGCAGCCTAAGCCTGTGTGCAGAAAAATTTAGAAAATGTTCAAAGGATTATATGTGGCAAGTAACAATATGCAAATGACATATCACTCTTAACTTTCAAGGGAGTGCCAGTGCCATTAGATTTTTGTGGAGGAGGTAGGATGTAGGTTCATCATGAAATTTACTTAATTGGACCATCTGCATTAAATTGGCGGTAACACAAAATCAGAGACTGGGATTTGTGATAAGGGACTTGCTTTCCAAATTGGCAAAACTTCCACCTACACGGCACATGTCAGAAATGTGGAATACTTTGCATTTGTTTGGATAAGGGCAGCTTCCAACAATGTTAAAGAAGCTTGAACTAGGTTAAAGCAGACAGCTTCACTGGCAGCCCTTTCATCTTAAATATTCACTCCCTCCATCATTCCACAGTGGCTGAAATGTATAACTTAATACAATGAGCACTGGAGCAACTTGTAAAGGCTTATTCAGCAACACTTCTAGAACTTGTCAAATCTATTGTGTGAACTTCATTAATAGAGACATAGATTATTAAAATATAGCATTGAAGTTTTAGAATGCACTACCTTAGGCCACAAATAGTGAAATGCATTCCATTCCAGTTATTGTAGTTCACGAAGGTCCACAAGAAAGTGCCAAAAAAGATGATTAAATGGCTTCAGATTGAATCTGGTTAAAATGGAAATTATTGGTAATCATGGGCACCCCATTGTCTGGTGATTCTGTTCCCATTGGGGTGGGTGTGTTTGATTGAGATGATTTTGATAGTTTAGTTTATTATTGTCACATATATTGAGGTGCCATGAAAAACCTTTGTGTACTATCCAGTCAACAAAAGACTATACATGATTACAATCAAGCCATATACTGATAAAGGTACAACATTTAATGTAATATAAAGTTCGATTAAAGGTAGTGCAAAGGTCTCCAATGAGATAGATGGTAGTCAGGCCCACACTAGCTTATGAGAGTTGTTCAGTTGCCTGATAACAGCTGGGAAGAAAATCTCTGAATCTGGAGGTATGTGTTTTCAAACTTCAAACTACAAAGAGCACAAACATTGCTCAGTGCTTCTCGGGCTCCACTCTTCGAACAAAGAGGAATTAGTGTAGTTATACATTGTTCTTATCAATAAAACACACCTACCAAGTCTGAATATGGTATGATTGAAAGATTCTATAGGCTTTCAGAATATAGGAAAAGCTGGTCCAAATCAAGCTCATCCAATAACGTTATTGCTGATCTCTGCAATGTGAGCTATATTTTTCAATCTTGGCTTCTTCATGGTCTTGAAAGAAGCACATGTTAGGACTGCAGGATTTCATCTTAATTTCTTTATTAAAAAGATAACCTTTCCTCCATATTGTGTTACATATATTTTGCAAAGTCATTCAGACTTGGCAGCGAGCCATTCTTTTGTTCTACCAGACCATGCCTTCTTTATAATAATAATAATAATAACTTTATTTATAGAGTACTTTAAAAACAACCACTGTTGCAACAAAGTGCTGTACATGACTAATCATGAACAAAAAATTATTACAAGACAATAAAAACATTAAAAAAGAGAGTAAAAACAAGCTTCCATTTTATATTAGTAAGAAGAACGGCTTTATTTTATAAATTTTATTAGTTCTGACGTAACTCTCACTGATCTCAAGTAAACAAGTTTTGTTCACATTGATGGTATAATTTACGTTATTAACATTTTAAACTTTACAAAAAAACTATTTTCCACTTGCCCTGTTGTCGGCAGTGTTCCACCCCACAATGACATCACAATGGGATCTCATTTACATAAACTGCCCGTCAGCAGTGTTCCGTCCCACAATGACATCACAATGGGATCTCAAAACTGTTTTAAAAAACACAGCAGCGTTCCACCTCACAATGACGTCAAGGGGGGTAGGGAGGGGTTATGGAAGGAGGGAGGGAGTGACTGAGGGTAGGGGAAAGGAGAAGGAGGGGAGGAGAAGAGTGAGTGTTGAGGGATGAGGGGGGATGGTGGAGGATAAGGGTAGGAAGAGGGATGGCAAGGCACAGTTGGGGAGGGTCGCCAGCGTAGTTGGGGGCTATGTGTGGTGGAATATTGAGTTGGGGGACCAGGCCTTCCATGTGACAGGGACCTAATGGGTCCCACTTGGTCTAGTTTCTTATAAAGGTGGTGACATTAAACAATGAGGAATATAAAGGGAAATGAATAGGCATTAGGGTGAATGATTTGCAAGGTTATGGGTAAGGAATGAAGAAATAGTTGGTTCACAAAGAGCCAACTGGGACTGGGTCAGATAGCCATCTTCAATATGATAAAGGTTAGAAGGGCAAGGCTGAAGGTTGTCCACCTATAGCACCCCCTTAAAATTACACATTGCCCGAACTTGGAAATATATAAATTACCTAATTGATTGATCTAAATCCAGGGACTTCGTAATACTGAAGTGATTCAAGTGAGTATCTCCCTTCTAACTTCTAAAGGGCAGAAAGGAGCAGGCAGTAAATGTTTCTGTTATCCACATCCTGTAAATGAATATTAAAACTCGTTCCAATTTCTATGCAGGTTTTTAAGACTAATTTGCCTGTATCACTACTTGTGCAAATAAACGTATATTCCTGCCTTGCAACGGCATAACTTCTGATCCGCCATGAATGCAGCCACAGTAGATGTTCGATTTTGATAAAACTTTGTAAAAGCTGACCAATTTAGCTCAGTCAAATCTTTTCTATCTTGTTTGTACAAGATGTATTACTATGACCAAATTGAACCATTTGTTCTTTCTTGAATTAATATTTAACAGCAGTTTTGAAACTATGGGGGGTATGAGGTAGGTGGGTGCTGGAGTAGCGAAAGAGATACTTTGTTACTCAACCTTGGTTGTAAGACCATTTGGCTAGTTGGTGAACATCATGTTTTCTCTGCTTTCTCAATAAGTGATGAGATGACATTGATGTTTATAATAACAAAAGGCACAAAGTGCTGAAATAACAGCAGGTCATGCAGCAACTCTAGAGAATGTGGATAGGTGACGATTCAGGTTGGGACTCTTTCCTCCTGCAGCAGGAGGTAGGAGAGGAAACGTTGGAAGAGACAGTGGGGGGGGGGGGGGGGGGTGGTGGTAGAGAGGGGGGTAGGACAAAGCCTGGCAAGTGTTAGGTGGATCTACAGTTGAAGGGGGTTTTGTTTGGCAATGGGTGGTCAAAAGCCAGAGATCAAAAGACAAAAGACAGTGAGATGGCGAGAAATGGAGTGAAATGTGAAGCAAGAGGAGGATGGGATTGAGAGAAATGGGTATGCATCCACGTGGGGCACAAGGAAGAGGGTAAAATAAAGGGGGGGATTGTTTATAGATTAGTTACCTAAAATTTGAGAATTCATGTTCATACAATTTGGGCTGTATGCTACCCAAGCATTGTAAGAGGTGCAGTTCCTCCAATTTGTGTGTGATGTTACTCTAGCAATGATGGGCATACAGGTTGGGTGATGTTTCAGGTCGAGACCCTTCTTCAGACTGGTTAGGGATAAGGGAAACGAGAGATATAGACGGTGATGTGGAGAGATAAAGCACAATGAATGAAAGATATTCAAAAAAAGTAATGATAAAGGAAACAGGCCATTGTAAGCTGTTTGTAGGGTGAAAATCAGAAGCTAGTGCGACTTGGGTGGAGACGGATAGAGAGAGAGAGAGGGAAGGCAGAGGTTCACTTGCACCTCCTCTACTGTATCCTTTGTTCAAGATCTCTCTTTTTTTTATGCTCTTTATTGCTTTTGTAATGTAGAATGCCAGTGTTTGGATTTCTCTTTATGAAACTCCCTATCTGTCCTGCTGATCCCTATTCATACTGTAGCTTAGTGCCATTTTTTATCTCAATGCTTCTCTAATGAATGTGCGATCCTTTGCCTTATTAAAGATAGATAGATAGAATCTTTATTTGCCACACGACCAGGGTTGGTGGTATTTGGGTTCGGTACATGATGGTACACTGCTATAGTCACATTAACACTAATAATAACACAGATCACAGTAATAAAGTGCATCCATACCACATCACAAATCACAAATCTCACCAACAATACATAGTGCAAAAGAACAGACAAAGACCATAGACAAGACACTGTATACATCAAAAGTCCTTAATATTGACTGTTATTGGAGGGAATTGAGTGTTTTTATTGCTGAGGGGAAGAAACTGTTTTTAAAGCGGGTGGATTTTGTAGCAAGTGACCTGAGGCGCCTCCCTGAAGGGAGAGACTGGAAAAGGTGGTTTGCTGGATGGGAGGGGTCCGAGATGATCTTTATTGCCCGTTTTGAGGTACGTTGGAGGTAAATGGAATGGATTGAGGTGTTTGTGGACTCTGAACTTTTTGAGCTGTTTGAGGAAGTATAGGCGTTGTTGTCCTTTCTTGATGATGTGGTCTGCGTTGATGTGCCATTTTAGATTATTGCAGATATAGGTGCCCAGAAACTTAAATGAGTTTGTGGAGGTTATGGGATGGGAGTTGACATGGACCGGGGGTTTGGGGTTTTGTTTGCGTCTGAAATCTATGATGATTTCTAAGGTTTTTGAAATATTAAGCTGGAGGTTGTTGTCTGCGCACCATTTGACTGCGCTGTCGACTGTTTGATGGTATTGTGATTCGTTGTTGTCTGAGATGAGGCCAATTATTGTTGTGTCGTCTGCATATTTAAAAATTTTGACTGAGCTGCATTGGGATGTGAGGTTGTTGGTGTAAAGTGAAAAGAGCTGAGATGACAGAACGCACCCTTGAGGGGCTCCTGTGTTGAGAGTCAGAGGGCTGGAGAGTTTTTCACCCACCTTGACTCTTTGCTGTCTGTTTGTCAGAAAGTGCAGAATCCAATGGCACATGGCTGGGTGAATGCTCATGTCCAACAGTTTATTGTAGAGTTTAATTAGGTGTATAGTGTTAAAGGCCGAGCTAAAGTCTATAAACAGGATGCGTGCATAAGTGTTCGGTGATTCCAGATGATGTAGGGAGTAGTGAAGAGCTAAGTTGATAGCATCCTCCACAGACCAGTTGGTGCTGTATGCAAATTGGAAAGGGTCCATGATGGGGGCAGTGTGTGTTTTCAGATGGGTGAGGACTATGTGCTCAAAGGCCTTCATGGCAACTGATGTTAGTGCAACAGGTCTAAAATCGTTCAGACAGCTCACCTTGATACTATAAATACAAATTGTCATCGATAATGTTAGTCAACTGTGTATCTTTAACATTTAATCTATTTCAAGCAATGCCCTTTGTTAAATATACTCTGTCCCTGTGTAAATGAACAATGTTTAAGACTACAAATTCTGGATGTTCATTATTTTACTTTGTTGGTAAAAAGAACCTTAGGTGAAGTTTATTATTATAAAACCCATTTAAACTAGCAGTTTTGGCATTCAGAGAATGTGAAGCAAGTAATATCTAGTTGCAAAACGATACTTTTAGGCATTGCCAAGAGTTGACATCCCCAGGATTCTCTAAAGTACTTTTCCAGTTTTCAACGCTACGGTAAGCATCTATTCATCATTTTTATTCCATGATTTTGATATTCCAAAAATTTTAATAGTCGAGCATTGACATGTCACAAAAAAATTGCATGAAGCCTCCTTTTAGGGACTGCAAGGTAGCAGCTACAGAGATTGTTTTGACAGAGAAGCTATTCCATGGCTGAATAAAATCGGTCCCATTTTATGTCTGAAGAGAGAAACCCTTTTATGTGCCATGACATTCTTAGGAAATAGAGAGGTGATTCTTGTCAGAATAATCCTGGGTTCTAGACTTGCAGCCAAATGAGTTTGAGTAGACTTTAAAAGTCCCACAGAGAATTCTTCATACAACATTTATTTAATGTATTAATGGAATAATGTTCTGCGTAATCATGGTTCATGCCTTCCACCAGAACTGTAGAAAGTGATATGGTACAAATGTGCAGTATTGTGGAATTCTGTCTTGGGTACCAATCTATTTGTTCACACAAATGTAAGTTTGATATTCAAAAGGAACCAGGAGTTTGTTGTATAGTTTTTTTGAAGGCTTGCATCAGTAAATATCTACGGGACTGTTCCTTCAGCACTGGCTAGATCTGTTAGTTGAGAAGACTGGGGTCCCTCCTCGGAAAAAAATAACAAAGATTATTGTAGAAATTGCTTTGCATAAAAGCACTTGCTCAGTTTTGTTCAGGTCTGCTACATTAAGTAGAAGTTAATAAATGGCTGTCATGAGAGTATAAGGTAGCGTGTCATCGGAACTTGATACCTATTTGTATGTGATAACTGGAAACCATGCCCGGATGCTGAGCAATTTTAAATACAAAAAACAAATATTTTCTGAAATTTTAGTATATCCTTCCCACTATAAATTGATCAAAACCTACAATGAATTGGATTCTAAGTTAATGAAAATCTATTTTTATCCAAGGGATAGCGGTATCTGACAACTCTGGGTAATACAAGAACACAAAATAGCTGGTTTAAGCCATCTGGCCGCTCAGGTCTGCCCTGCCCTTGACTTTCCAATCTTTTAACAACAAAAAAAACCCTTCTCTTTAATTATCTCTAGCAGTCTGGCTTACACAAGCCTCCTGGGTAGAGAGTTCCAGAGACCTACCTCCATTAGTGAGAAGAAATTCCTTGCCCACCTCAGTTTTAAATTGTAACCACCGTATTTCCCGGCAATGAAGACGCACCTGCATCGAAGACGCTCTCCCATTTTGAGTTCCTAAAGGCTGGCGGGACATAGAATTTCTCACGCTCAAAAACATAAAGAAATAAAAATGGACAGAAAGTAACAATTCAATTTGACCAAGGCTTCCACATCTGCTCCATTCTGAATGACTGAATGGGTGGGGGTGGAGGGTGACGGCAGGTGGCGAGATGGTGGGAAAAACGGGAGCACACCGGGACAAGTTGAATCAGTTGTAATCTTAATGACAATACTAGTTCAAGGGACCAATTGAGGTTATTCGTGCTGATACTGGAGTACGCTCCACCGCCCGCTGTCCTGTTATCCATCGCCTGCTGACCCGCTCCGCTCTACGATCTTTGCTCTTGAAAGACACGGACCGGGCAGTGAATGATTAGATTATTATTCAGTTTTTTACACCAATACACTATTCTTAACAAAAATCTGCCCATCATGTGAAACCTTATAAATAACAGATATAAATTAGATAACTTCAAGACTGAAAGTCAAAAAAACTTCTTTCATGGCAGACAATTTTTCATCGTTTTACCACCAATTTGGACACCAAAGATGTGACATGAAAAACTCTGCCACATTTAGTCATAAATATTTAATTCATAAATACACTTCATATGGCCTTCATACATATACGTTTTGATAATGATCTAGGATAATATCTTGATAAACATGCCTGGTATTCCGCGCGCAAAGATCCCGTGACGTTTGTTGTGCTTGGTGTCCATTGTCACAACGACCGTTATTGGGGGTGGTACCTCTGTAAGTTAAACCACGGAGGCTCCAAACATCTACTGCTTTTCAAAAACCCAACGAGGTATCCTATGGTAGTAATGACGAGTTAATTATTTTTTCTTATTTTCCAATTTAATATATCAAAAACATCGTGGTGTCAAAAACGCAACGACCGTTTACGATATATTTTCCGACTTTTTAAAATTAATTTTTAAAAAATTTTGGACATAAATTGGTCATCAAAACTAAGAAACAATCTTCAATTTGGCAATACACTGTCTCTTGTTTACCTTTTGTATGGACCAAGTCACTAACTTAATTCATTCGTGTCAACTTCCGAAGCTCCAGAACGACCGTTACGGAGACATTTTACTTACTAAAAAATCATCACAAATCAAACCTTCTGACGAATCATTGGCCATCGATATAGCTCAGATCCATAAGGTAATGTACCATTTAGATCACATTGGTGAAAATGTTTGGTTTTCACTAATAATGTAACGTTCGTTTTCTGGGACACCAAACCTTTGTGTGCCCACCGCAACATACATTTGTGTGTATGATGTGTAACGCGCGTTGCGGTGTCCACTCAGATGGATGCAGTATTCTACTAGATGATCAGGTGAATGAAGAGGAAACGGTGTTTGCAATTTTATTGTTCCATGTGGTGTTCATAAACATAGAAAGGAATAAGAAATACGTGCATTTAATATGCCAACCAGGTCACTGATGGACACCACGCGACAACCGTCACACAAAATGTATTTGTGTTCTGATGCCATTTTCGGAAACTTGCCATCAATATGCTATCTTCTTATTTTTTGTTGATACTATATTAGTCATGAACCCAATAAAGTGCTTGTCAACTTTTTTGAAGGAATTTGAAATTTGACCCCCTTTGTCACATTATTGTGTGCAGTATTGTAAAAAGACACATATACCCACCACCAGGATCTATTTTCTATAATAATCCATGTCATATCACTCTGTTTACACTTTTAGTTTTGAGATACAGCAAGGAAATGAGTCCTTCGTCCCACCGAGTCCACGCTGTAAGGCAGCAACTCTACCACTGCGCCATCGTGCCGCCCCTGTGCTGTAATTCTTTCATTACTTTAACGCTTTCAACAACTAAATTAATAGATGACATTTAGTATCCATTCATTAATGAATACTGTGGAGCATTTTATTATTGATAATTGAAAAATGCTTTGAAAATGTAAAGGAGAAATTGTGTAAAGCTGCAGTCACTGTGTCAGATCATCTGTAACCTGTATATATAGACATTTACATATCTGTAACATATATTTAAATACACAACTAATGTTGCACATTTAATATGGGACAGATGCAGTGATTTATAAAAGATATTTTGCTTATTTCAGATAATTCTATTTTGTTTAATGGGGCATAAGTGCAGCATTGAATTTTCAAGGGTATGGGTGGTTCTCCTGAATTATCTGTACATGCTCTTTAATACCACCTACAATATTGATAGATAGGGTACATATATTACACCACATTTAAAAAAAATCTACTTTAATTCTCACAGGGTCAAATTCAGCTTGAAATTTAATTATTTTACTTATTGCACTTACTGCAGTTTCTAAAGCATCCTAATCTATCTTTGTATTTATCTGGCCTAGATTGCCAGATATTCAAGCTTTATTCTAGGTACATTGTTAAATGTAAGAAACAGATGTTTACAAAAGATAATGTTGCATTACTGCGCTCCTGACCCAAAGTGTGTCCAATCTTGGAAGTTATTTAGTGATCTAGTAAATTTGCAAGACAATATGACTGCCCTCTGGAAGTTCTGTGCAACTGCCATTTAAGAAATGAACTTTTTATCAAAGAAATTCAGAGAGAGACTCGGTGATCTTCATCCATTCCAATGTTTTATAATAATATGAGGGCAGTTATTAGACCTGAATTTGCTGCAAAGTAGCAAAATAACAATGATGTATTACTGGAAAACAGCATTGCTAATATGTAAACTTTATAAAAAATAGTGGAACAAATTTCACAACGTGATTTAAAAAAATTGTTTTTCAAGGTCAAAGGCAGGATTTAGTTCCTATTCATAATTCTTAATTGCTATCGATTTCTTGGTGAGCCACCACCTTGAATTTCTGCAGTTCTCTTGATGAAGGTATTTCCACAGAACTATTGGAGAGAGAGTTTCAAGATTTAGATGAGGAAGGAGCCAGTAATATATTTTCAGCTCCGGATTGAGATAGGCTTTGAGAAGAGCATCCAGGTCTTTATGTTCTCATGCGTCTGAACTTCTTGACCTGTGTAATAGTTTGTGGGTTTGGAATGTGCTCCAAGAAGAAAAGTGCAGTGTTGATCTGTAATGGAGAAGTGAATCATTAGGATGTTAGATAGAGTAACAGTCAGACAAATTTATCCTGGGTGCTGTAAAGCCTGCAAAGAGCTTTGATAGTCTCCTCTTGCAAAGAAAAAATATGTTTTCCCAACGTGTTATGAACAAAACCCTGTACCCCCCCTCCCCCCCCCCCCCTTCACCTATTACCTGGCAAACCTTGTCCTGCCTCACCTCTCTTCTAGATTAATTTCCCCCACACAATCAGTCTGAAGAAGGGTCCTGACCCAAAACGTCGCTATGTTCTCCAGAGATGCTGCTTGACCCGCTGAGTTGCTTCAGCACTTTGTGTCTTTTTTTTCTAACACTAGTTCTTCAGCTGGTACATTTTATTTTTATATTCTTTTCAAAAAAATGTAAAAATTGGTCCTGAATTTCGTCAGAAGCTTCCTGAGGTTGCTGTGTACCACCCTGTAAATCTGCTCTTGGGTCGAGTAAGCATCTGGTCAAAATTTCTCAGCCTAATTAATGTGACTGAATAACACAAGACCGACACAGACCACTCAAAAAGTTGCTCTTCCCAGGTTGAACAAGCTTTCAAAGCTGTCAATCTTTTCCACCTTGAATATGAATGTCTGACTTTCACAAATATTCAATAAATAAGAATGCTTGCTGAATTTTTTTAAACCATAGTTATTTGTTTTAAAATCATGTTTAAAATATATTTAATAATTTTTTACTTAATTGAGTTAATCTAAATGTAAATTATCTGTAGCATTCTCCTCTCCATTGAAAACTACTTCTGAAATGAATGAAATGGATTTATGTCTGTTCCAATGACTTTATTTGTCTCACCCAGATATAGTGAACAGTAGATCTATTAGAACTTTATAATTCAGTATCTGGGGAAATCCAACTCAACATGTCTCCATGAATATTTATCATTCTGAAATAACCTTTACTGACACAAAATTAACCATGTACTGCAGTACATTTTTCAAACCAAGTACCTTTGTGTATTTGGTTGTAATAAAACATTTTGCTTGACAAGGGAGTCTTGAGGCTTTTGCAAGAGCCATTGTTATTATTTTAATGAAATCATTATGCTTATACATGACAGTTTTATTTTGGAACATCTTTAAAATTCACCTTAGTCAGGCAGTAACAAGATGTTGTAAGGTGGCAGGATGATTTGGGCCATTTTTCTGAAACTCTTTTGTTTTGTTTCAGGTACAGCATTGCCACCATGAAGGTACATCTACATACAAAATTTTGTTTCATTTGCTTACTCACTTTTCTCTTTCACCATTGCAACCATTGCCATGATGACCATGACCATGAACGTAATCATGATCACAAGACCAACCATATTCCTGAGAAGAACCATATACACAATGACTACCAGATATCTCAAGAATCGTACCTTCAAAA
Organism: Amblyraja radiata; assembly: GCF_010909765.2. NCBI lineage: Eukaryota > Metazoa > Chordata > Chondrichthyes > Rajiformes > Rajidae > Amblyraja > Amblyraja radiata. The sequence goes on along the minus strand of NC_045962.1, from coordinate 12,818,128 downwards.
TAATCCCAGCAAGAGCTCTGTACACAATGCAGTAAATAGACAAATATATTACATTCACAAACTGTTCAGCCGCTATGGTGAGAATGGTAAGTTGACTTTTCATGGTTTTGAGAAACTCTTGTCAAATTTAGGTCTTGGGGAAGTTAAAGTTGTAGATCTGGACCATGAACACGATGATCATGATCATGTTTCACATTTAGAACTTTTAGAGAGACCAGAACATAAACATGAGCACTCCCATTCAGACTTCAATCACACGGCACATGATCAACCAGCCCCGAAGGTGCACGATAGGCATTGCAAAAACTCTGACAGTAAGAATATACATTCCACGACACCCTCTTCCATTACTCACCATCAACCCCGTCGTCATCACCACAATCACCATCGAAGCACTGGCCATTCTGGAGGCTCGCATGATCAGAAAGAGGGTGAACAGCCCCCTGACCCATCAGACCCCAACACGCTACAACACCAAGCCACAAAAAAGTTAAAGAAACGCAAAAAACATAAAGGTATAACCAAGCAGTCAGAAATGGCATTCACTCCATCTCCTGGTGAATCCTTGAGTATAATGTCCAAGAATGAAGATTATCCCGATGAACATTTTCATGATCCAGATGAAGAAATGACTTCTCAGCACAGAAGAAGAAAAGATTTGAGTTCGTCAAAATTGAATCATGAAGATCACCCAGGACCCAAGATTGTACATGATGAGGTAGGACTGGTTAAATCAAATTATATAGAATATAACTTATTCCATAAACAAAGACTCAATTAATTTAGATGATTCACTGCATTAAAAGCTAACCTATTTCAAGTGTTCATTCTTTTTCGCTAGTTGCTTATATAAACATAGAAATTAGGTGCAGGAGTAGGCCATTCGGCCCTTCGAGCCTGCACCGTCATGCTTAGAGTCATACAATGTGGAAACGGGCCCAACTTGCCCATGTCGACCAACATGCCCCATCTACACTAGTCCCACCGGCCAGGCGTTTGGCCCATATCATTCTAAACCTATCCTATCCATATACCTGTCCAAATGTTTCTTAAACTTTATGATAGTACCCACTTAATTTGCTGATTTCAGGTCCTGTTGTAGGTAATGCAAAATTCAGCTTCAACTTAAGTTGGAACTTAGTTATCAATTATAATTAATTATCATTATTAATAAATAATTATAAATATGCTGTCAATACAGGAAAAAGTAGAAAAATCATGACTTAAGTAATATTTTGTGTGTGCTGCTTAGTTGGGTGGCCATTCGTGGAAGCAATTGAGGTATTTGTTCAAATTTCAGATAGACATGTTAATAATGAAAACTGATGTTAACCAGAATTTAGTTGTAGTTTAATTTAGTTTAGAGACACAGCGTAAAACAGCCATTCGGCCCACCAAGTCCGTGGCGACCAACAATCACCCGTACACTGGTTCTATCCTACACACTAAGGACAATTTACTGAAGCCAATTAAGCTACAAACCTGCACATGTTTGGAATGTAGGAGAAATCCGCAGCACCCGCTGAAAACCCACACAGTCAATGGGAGAACGTACAAACTCCACACAGACAGCACCCTTCATCATGATCGAGCCCGGCCCACTGATGCTGTAAGGCGTCAACTCTATAGCTGCACCAGTGTGCTGCCTTACTGTACATAGTTTAGTTAATATTCAACTGGTTTTAATATCAAACTATTGACTGCAGCTTACTGGATGTGTGCCGTGCTTGTTTTCTGATCTGTGCTGTAAAGGAGGAGCAATGGAACGTCAGAATGGTAGAAAACAGGGCCAACTTGGTATCCATGCATGCTGTTTAGAGTTATAAATAGAATAAGTGTAGCTCCATCAGCTAACGGATTCCTGCTCATTTTGAACTATGTTGTGGCTTCGGCAAAGCAGACAGCAGCTTCTTCAGAACAGATAGGGATGTGGGGCTTGGATTTCCCCATTCTAAGTATGCAGATCTTTACCTTGTCCAGATGGTAATATAAACTTGAATAAACCTGCCTCAGATTACTTTAGACAGACCCATAATTTTAAGTGTTTTGTTTTTTTTGTTTAACTATTCCCTTCCAGTATTCATCATTTAGACTTCTATGAGCCTCAAATCCAGTTGATATGTTTGTTTGGCTGCAGTTTTGTGTAAATTGGTGCAAGGGGGATTCAACTAGGGATTAAACTCTCAAGTAGTAATGCAGGAAGGGAGAGTCTGAAATACAGAATGTCATTAGCTCCCCAAGAGATCCTGGTGCTGGCACTTGCAAATGCCATGGAAAATAACAGCCAAGAAATCTATCCCCAGAGAGTTGCATTAATGTACTGTGTCATAGTGCTGCACAACATACTTTGTCTCTGAAGTTCAGTTCTGGTGGTATGAAGGGAATGACATTTCACAGACAGAATACTGTGCCCACTTCTTATCGCATTTAGCAGTACTGAGGGGAATGAATTATATAGGAAAACATCCTTCATTGTAACCCAGATACCCTTGATTATGCATTTATTCTCAAGTTCAAGTGAGTTTATTGTCCCTGATAGGACAATGAAATTCTTGCTTTGCTTCAGCACACAGAACATAGTAGGCATTTACTACAAAACAGATCAGTGTGTCCATATACCATTATATAAATATATACACACATGAATAAATAAGTCTGACCCAAGGACCTGTTTTCAACAGCTCTCCAGGGTACTCTGACTTAAGGACTCAGTTCACAAGGACATCTCATCTACCTTCAGTCTTTTAGGACATGAGATGCAAGTACGAAGAGAAGAATGAAATTTTAAAAAACTGAATGCTGAAAATGTGTGATAGAAGCCTGGAATTGTTGGCTATCTAATATATCTGAGTTCAGTTTTCTTGCTTTGATTTGCATAGTGGAATGTATACAAGAACATAGGAGCAGGAGTAGGCCACCTGCCTTCCCAAGTCTGACCCTTGTGTTATAACCAATCTTCATTATGATCTGTCTGATCTAACCCAATCCTCAACTCTTTCTTAGATCCTCAAAGATCTCAATAATTCCAACATTCAAAAATGTATCTGCCTTCACTTTAAATACTTTTAATGATCCGGCCTTCACAACCCTTCAGGGAAGAGAATTCCAGAGATTCACTAACCCCTGCGAGAATACATTTCTAAGTGCGTCGGTTTTAAATGATCATCCCCATGAAACCATGTCCCCTTGTTCAAGACTTGCGTTCTGGTGTAAGCATCTCAACATCCACCCTGTCAAACCCCCTTAGCATCGTATTTTTCACTAAGATCATCCCTCATTCTTTTCAACTCTGTCGAATACAGACCCAACGTCTCTTGATTGTTAAGTCTCTCTTAATTGTTTAGCCTCTCTTGATAGAGCAATGCTCTCATCCCAGGAATTGCGATACGATACGATAAAACTTCATTCATCCCCGGAGGGAAATTGGTCCGCCAACAGTCACAACACACAACAGGTATATGAAAATTTGAAATTAAAAGTGAAAACAACAAGAAAAAGACAAGTGACTGTTGACTGGCTGCCGTGGGCTCAGCGCCTTCACCGGAACAAATGAACAAACAAACAAACAAACCCATGGCAGAGGATTCTAAACTAGAGTGCGCTCCCCCACACCGGGTCCCCCTTTGTTCTCCCACCATCCCTCACGGCGGTACCCCCACGCCGGGTCCTCCATTGTCTTTCCTTCTTCCCCTCACGCTGCCGCCGAGACTCCCATTTTCGCTGAGGCTCCCGTTGCCGCCGAGGCCCCACCACCGCCGGTGCTCCTGTTGCCGTTGAGGTTCACACTGCCGCCGAGGCACCATCTGCCGCTCGTTCAGCCCAGACAGGCCTCGCCGCCCAGCTTTACCGCAGTTCCCTGGGAGACCTGTGGGGCGAGTTGGGCCTACCGGTATGTTCTGCGGTGGTGCAGTTGTTCGGCGGGTGAATCAGGCCCTCACAGCTCCCCAGGCCACTCCCGCCGCACGCGCGGCTCCCTGGGACACTCCCTTTGTATCCTTTTACAATTAGCCTGGTGAATATCGTTTGGACTGCCTCCAAAGCCAATAAATCCTCTCGTGGGTAAGTGGACTAAAGATGTATGCAATATTGCAGGCATAGCCTCACCAAAACACTATACAATTGTAACTAAACTTTCCTATGTGTAATCTCCAATTCCTTTACAATAAAGGCCAATAAGGCATTTCCCCAGCCAAATACTTGCTGCACTTACTTGCTAACTTTTTATGATTCATGCACAAGAACACTTGGACCCCTTTATACTTCCCTAATTTGCACTTTCTTTTAGTTAATCTGCCTTTTGATTACTCTTGCATGATCTCCTACTTTCCCCATCACAACTTGCCCTTACACTTTGTTTTCATTTAAATTTAGATGCCTGCATTCTGCCCTTTCCTCCAAGTCATTAATAGTAAATAATTGAAGTCCAAGAATTGATCCTTGGGTAATTTATTTTGGTCCTTTGGTTTAATTTCCAACCTGATTAAGATCCATTTATTTCAACTCTCTGTTTTCTGCCTTATAATCATTTTTAAGTCCACGCTAATACCATGTGCTCTTTATGCACCAGCCTCTTATGTGGCACCTTGTCAAAAACCCTTTGGATGACCCAATACACCACATTAACAGGCTCGTCTCTATCGACTGCTTATTATTTCTTTCAAAATCCAAGCAAATTTGCCAAATATTTGCCTTTAATGATAGTTTAATTATATTGTTTTACTAAAAGATCAGCTGGATTATTGCCTCGTGATTCCATGCTAACCTTAGCCTCTCGATTCCTTTTAATATATCTCTAAAACATTTTACTTTTGGTTTTTGATATTACACGCACATTTCATCTCAAGTTGAATTTTTTCCTGATGAGCTTTTTAATCTTTTGCAGTTGGTTCTTGGAAAAAGTACCAATCCACTGGTTTACCATTAGCCTTTGCTGCTTATACCAGCCTTGCCACTTTGGTCCACCAGTAGTCCATCTCCATTTAACATTGCCTTTGACCTCTTTCGACAACCAGAGATGGTTCCTCTTTCTCGTGGAATAGTTGGGATAAATTTCTGCTGAGTGTTATGCACTAGTTGTTTAAAAATGTGCCGCTGCTCATCTACTGACTATCTTTTTGATTATTTATCCAGTCCACTGTAGACAACTCCATCTCCGTACCATTGTATTTGCGCTTATTTAAGTCGTATGTACTGGTTTTGGACTTGAAGTGTTCATCCTCAGACTGTATCTGAAATTCAACCATCATGTGGTCATTACTTCTTAGGAAATCCTTAACCACAAGGTCTATTAGTAACCTTCCTCAACACACATGACCAAATCTAAAACGACAGGCTCTATAATATGCTGATTAAAGAAATAATCCCTGACAATATCCACAGAATTTTCTACAATACCCTTGCCAGTTTTATTTGCCCAATCAATATATTGATTAAAATCGCCCATAGAAAATCTCCATTTATTTTTCCCGATTTATATTTTGCCCTATCAAGAAGGCACACTTTGAGGACCTGTGGATCACTCCCACCTGTGTTGTTTTTCCCCTGCTATTCAATATTCCTCTCCCCCCCCCCCCCCCCCACCCCCCATACTGATTCCACACCATTATCCACTGCACAATGTGATGTATCATATCAAGCTGAGAATATAAGCAATGTTTCAGCCCTATCCACGCACTGACATGAAGGCCAACACTTGCTTACATTCAGTGATTAGTAGGCTTTCTTTTTTAATGTGATTAATTTAAAGTAAATTGTGATGTACACTCAACTGCTGAGTTGTGAGAATGTGCTTGTAGTAAATGGATATTTGAACAAATTTATTACATTTCACTTTGTATAGATATGTAAAGAAAGATTAAAATTCTACCACGTATTTAAATAAAATCACTCAAAGTATATCATCCTCAGTGGCACATTTAAATGCTAGATGCAATATGACCAGTTTTAATTATGTTTTATATTTTAGGTTAATATTAGCATATTTTCTTATCCATATGTGATTATACAATTTTAGATATATTTTCAGTCCTAAATTTAAAGGCTGTTTGTGAGTTGCCATAGTAAAAGGTTGGAAATGTTTTTTTGATAAATTAACCTTGGCCATAACATCAATTATCTTATTGTGAAATTGTATCTGATAAAGTAAGATCTGATGATATCTTGCTGTTGTAAGTCATCTTCACATATGATGGGTGATTATTGTGCAAACGTATACATTTGTCTTTCTAGTGCTTGAATGTCTCACAACTGCTGCTAAGCTATGGTCTGAGCACAAATTCTGGGATTTCTGCGGTCGAGTTTACATACCTATGTCCTGCCTTGCTGTACCAAATAGATAGCAGAGTTTGCATCCATCACCCTGAGGAACTGAAGATGGAGCCAGTAAATAACCGAGATTCTATTCTTACAGGTGAGACTAAACATAGTTTTGTTATTCTGAATGCGTACCTCCAAATTTGTTCACTTCAAGCATGTTTAATATGTACGCACGATCATTTTTGTATTACAAGAGACGCACCAAAGCTACTTAGTCAAAAGTTCAGCAGTTTTCATGCCCTTGCCACCCCACTCCAAATATCTTAGGAGCTGTAGAATACAAAGTAAGTGTGCGATTCAATTCTAAATACTGCCAGAGATCTGAGAATGAAAGCAATAAAACTTAAATGGAAAAGATTTACTGTACAATCCATCAATGGGATAAAATGTGAGAAACATTTGTATTCTATGATGTTCTTGTGATATTCTTATGATCCAGTAAATTCCTTGATGCTAGCAATGTATTCTGTAATCACTCATGAAGCCTCAATTCCCATTGCACCTTCAGCTGCCTAGCCACATGTCTCTGGTATCTCCTTACGCATCATCTATACATAACTAAAATTCTTTGTGCTCTTCCAGTTTGCGCTATTTTTCTATTTACGCAAAAACGGTATGCGATAGGGCTACGATTTTTCGTCAGCCCACTCACCGTTCTACCGTGCTGCGAATGCAACAAGTTTCGATCCGAATGGTAATATATTGTAAAAGTTAGAGAGGTTTAAAAATCGTAAAAAACGCGCGTGCGCACATCGATCTCCTTCCCTGCCAGTCAGCGCCGCGCGGATTAGTCTCTTCTGTTGCTCCCCGGGACGGTCCACCCCTTCCTGCGCCATCACGTCTTTACTGGAGCTGAGGGATGCTAGGTTGGCCGGCGGACGTCTCCAACCGGGCACAATTTTCTGAGGGACTGGAAGCGAGTCGGAGATGTCGCCAAACGGAAAGCGGAGTGTATGATCCCAGCCGAGGAGTGAGTCCAGCGTCCGCTGTGAGTCCCAAACGCACCGCCATCGCAACGCCCCGCAGCTCCCCCACTGCCCTCCAGGGAGAGGAGGGCAGTGGGGGAGGTGAGGAGGGATAATGGGGGGAGATAGGGGGAGGTGAGGAGTGGGGGATATAAGGATAGGAGGGGAGAGGAGTTATGGAGGGAGGGAGTGACTGAGTGTAGGGAAAAGGAGAGCGAGGCGAGGGAGGGATTGGGGGAGAGGGAGAGGGGAAAGAAGAGGGAGGGTGAAGAGGATGGTTAGAGAGTGCTAGGGATGAGGGGAAATGAGCTGCACCTGTGCAGTTGGGGGCTATGGGTGAGTGGTGGAATATTGCGTTGGGGGACCAAGCCTCCTGTGTGACAGGGACCCAACGGGTCCCACTTAATCTAGTAAGACTTTAAGTCACCTATTGATTAAGAAGTTTTAATGTTTCCTCCTTTAGCTTGATATCAGTTTTTGATTTGATTTTATGTTCTTATGAAGGGCCTTAGCATTTTACCTTGTCAAAAGCCCTTTATAAATTCAAGAAATTATTCATGCCCCAAAAAAGTTGTCACCTGAAATTATTTGATATCATTAAACAGAAAAAACCATCCTTCATTAGAATTTGATTTTTTTGTTGTTGTTTTAAACTGCTTTGAAGCATAATTTCAGGTTTCTGCTCAATTTTTTTTTTAAATTGTAAGATCTCATCTTGAGAGAGGAAAACGTTCCCGTACTTAAAACATACTTATTGAAATATATTTTAAATCAAGTCAAGTTTATTGTCTTATGTACAAATACGGTGAGGTTCAGGTACAATGAAAATCCTGCTGGCTGCAGTATCACCGGCACATACACTCAAATGAGTCCAGCCAGATGGTAGCAGTGAGAAGAATGCGTGCGTGGATGGTGATGGATTCTTAATGATACTTGTCACTTCCTGGAGGCAGTACCTCACATAGATGCTTTTGGTGGAGGGGAGGGTTGGCTCCATCATGAACTGGTCAGAGTCCACCTCTCTGTAACATCTTGTGTTCTTGTGTGTTGCAATACATAATGCAACCGGTCAGGATACTTACAGTCCATCTGCAGTTTGGCAGAGAATTTCCGCTGGTATTTTTTGTGGTTTGCATTCATAATTTATTTGCAACTTTAATAACAAAAGGGCACAAAGTGTTGAAGTAACTCAGCAGGTCAAGCATCATCTCTGGAGAACATGTTCACAAAGCCATTAAAATTAAATTTGACTAAAGCAAATGTAGATTAAAGAGAGGAAATGTAAATCTAAAATGTTTAGAAATTAAGGCAAACTTTGAGAAATGAATATGCTTAAAAAAACATTGCAGAGGGCCTAGAAATTGAATGGTGTTTGTTTGGGCTCATTAAATTGTCAATTTGCAGTGGGCATCAAATATTTTGTTTGAGGGGCCAGCACTTGTATATTTCAATACATCACAGGGTTCAAGGTGGGAATAACTTTGCACTAGCTAAGGTTCACTTCACGATGGTTTGGCACATAAAGGAAGCAAAGTTCCCTCGGCAACTCCCTGGTAACAGCATATAATCCTCCAATACGTTCGCCATCTCCAACAGGATCACACAACTTGCCACATCTTCCCATTGCCACCCCTTTCTGCTTTCCGCAAAGACCGTTCCCTCCACAACTCCCTGGTCAACTCTTCCCTTCCCACCCAAACCAGCCCCTCCCCAGGTACTATCCCCTGCAACCACAGGAGATGCAACACCTGTCCTTTTACCTCCCCCATCAACTTCATCCAAAGACCCCGACAGTCTTTTCAGGTGAGGCAGATGTTTACTTGCACCTCCTCCAACCTCATCTACTGTATCTACTGTTCCAGGTGTCAACTTCTATACATCGGCGAGACCAAGCGCAGGCTCAGCGATCGTTTCACTGAACACCTCTGCTCAGTCCGCCTTAACTACCTGATCTTCCAGTTGTTCAACACTTTAACTCCCCCTCCCATTCCCAATCTGACCTTTCTGTCCTGGGCCTTCTCCATTGTCAAGTGAGGCCCAGCGCAAATTGGAGGCACAGGACCTCATATTTCGCTTGGGTAGCTTACACATCAGCGATATGAACATTGACTTCTCTAACTTCAAGTAGCCCTTGCTTTCCCTCTCTCCATCCCCTCCCCATTCCCAGTTCTCCCACCAATCTTACTGTCTCCGACTATATTCTATCTCTGTCCCGCTCACTCCCCTGATATCAGTCTGAAGAAGGGTCTTGATCGTCATCGGGTGGTGCCGCGCGTGGCAGCCTCGCCAGCAGTTTGTCAGTCATTTCGCCTTTTTTTGTTTTTTTAGTATGTCTAAATGTATGTGTTAATGTCTCTGGTATGTTTTTATGGGGAAGGGGGAAACCGTTTCCAGTCACTTACCTCGGCGGAATGCAACTTTTCTCTTAGTCACTTTTTCGCCCTCCCTCGCGGCCTAACAACTTGGATTGGTGCGGTCTTTCCCGGAGACCGGCCCAGAGCTTCAGCAGCAGGCGCGGCACGGACTTCCATCGCGGAGCCAGAAGAAAGGCTCCAACTGCCGGCCTGCTGACTTTAGCATCGTGAAGCCGCGGTCTGCGGAGCTTCTAGCAGCAGGCATGGAGCGGACTTACCATCCCGGAGCCAGGGATCTCTTGCCGGGGTTTGCCGGAGAAGAGCTCCGACCGCTGGCCTGCCTGCGGCCTATAACATCGAGAAGCCGCGGTGTCCGGTACGAAAGTGGCCGATTCAGGCACTCCAAGCCACGGAGTGTGTCCCATCCGTCCCGACGTCGGAGCTTCGATCATCCCGACGAGAGGGCTTGTACATCGGGCCGTCCGTAGCAGCAACTACAGAGGGTCAAGGCCCCAAGCACGGCTGAACAAAAGGAGGAAGCCTGACTGAACTTTATTGCCTTCCATCACAGTGATCTCTGTGGTGGATGTTTATGTTAAGTTCTATCGTTCTTTTTAATTGTGTTCTTTGTGTTGTATGGCTGCATGGTAACTCAAATATCACTGTACCTCAATTGGTGCATATGACAAATGTAAATCTGACCCGAAATGTCATCCATTCCTTCTCTCCAGAGATGCTGCCTGTCCTGCTGAGTTACTCCAGCATTTTGTCTACCGATTTAAACCAGCATCTGCCGTTCTTTCCTGCAAAGTTTATCTGGATCAGCAATTCTGTGTTATGGAGGAGAGGGGGCCGGGGAAGAAGGACAGGGTTAGTCAAAAACCAAATATACAGCAAAACCCAGAATAAATAGCATTTATTTTATTTTACAATGTATAAGTAGAAAGTTATTTTGATCGTATGGAGGGAATTTTGCTTGGTTCATGTTTAGCAAAATCAGATAAGAGAGATCTGCAATATGAAATTTACATCAACTGTGCATACATACAATGAAACATATTGCCAATGGGGTGAAAAATATGTTGAACCGTTCAAACATAATAGCAAAATGAATTCAACATTTACAGTACAGTTTGCATGAGCCAACACCTACCAGTTACATTTCCTCTGTTCAATGATTCAGTGGGATATATTATTCCTAAAATTTGGCTGGTCTGTTTAAAAAAATCTTGTTTACTTATCTCGTCGTCCACTTAATTATCTGTCAATAACAAAAGGCAATTGTTTAACATATAAAAAAAAAAAACTCTCAACTGCATAGCCTGCTAATTAGATTACAATATTTTATCGGTCTGTCTGTGCTTTTGCCTTGGCCTCCAATGGTGTTTAGCAGCTTTTCTCATAATTCTCGATGGAAAGTAGACACCAACTGACCTCTAGGCTCAACCCAATACATCACCTATCCATGTTCCCCAGAGATGTTGCCTGATCTGCTGTTACTCCAGTACCTTGTGTCCTTTCCTTTCATTAAAGCTATAGCTGGTACTAATGTGTTCATGTTTTGTTGATATGGCCAAATGAAAATGTGGGCATCGATTGTGTTTTCATATCATTCCAGAGTTTCGGGTTTGATATTAGACTAAAAGTTAAGAACGACAATATCAAATCCAGAACACCTTTACACATGTCTTGATGTTTATTTTTTATTTTCTGCATTGGGTTTTATAATTTGTCCACTGCAAACGACAGTTTTTTGAAATTGCTATCACCTAATGCTGGTTGTTATAAATACTTTAAGCATTCCACAAGATATTAAATAATTGTTTTTTTTATTAGCAGATAATATAGAAAGTAGAGGTGGGGATGAAAACAAATATAATTAGAAATTAATCAGTTTCAGTTTAAATGTGGTACTTAAATCATATTTGTCATGATACCATTTATCTTGTTTATTTTTATTTTCTTCCTTTAGTATCATAACAAATCTTTGTGTCACGTTGATCCTTTCTACACTTGCTTTGGTCACTATTAAACATAGTTCACCCAGTGTACATTGGCTAAATGGGTTTGATGTGTGCCATTGTTTGAAAAAGAAGATTGGGTTCTGTGGAAAGAAAATTGAACTGCATGCATAAAATTCAATAAATTGAATTTAAGAGATCATGCAACTCAAAAGAAAATTGGTAGATGATTGTTGACTTGAAATAATGCCATAGCAAGCTATCAAATTGTTTTTAGCAAGAGGTCAACGAATATTCTTGACGTTTAAAACATTAATGAATTATATTCCAAATGTGTCCGAAAATTAAGAAAATGGTGTCTATGAATTAGTATTAGGAAAATGTAGATTTAGAATGCACCCGATTGACAAAGTATTTGGAATATCAAAATCGAGGACACTTTTCAGATCCACTATCAAAAAACAGATCCAAAAGATTAAATTATGTTTGTGTGCAAAATCGCTGATGTTTTCTGATTGTCACGCAAATTCACCTGTTGAATCTGTAACCTTGGCAGCATTGTTATTTTGCAGAGTGGTGCTATTTTGTTGAACTATGTACTCCAGGAATGTTATTAAAATACATATTATCAATTTTGGAAATGCTCTTAAATATTTTGGGGGTTTTTGTTCACTCCTCCGTTGCCTCTCTTGAGAACAAGGATAGGTGATGTTTCTTTATAAAGTTTCCAGAAAGAACTGAGTTTTAAGACCTAAAGAATGTAGATTGCATGGAATGGCAGATACTGTATTCTCATGGATTTTATTACACTTGACAAGTTTTAAAGCTTTCGTTCACACATCAAGTACTTCAAATCATGAAATTTAACTGACAGGTTTGTCTCCAAGTGAAAGCTAGAAGTATTTACAGTAAATGTCCTTATATTTCATGAGTGTACCATTGTCAACTGTAACATTGATCGTATGTTAATGTGTTTGTGGTAACCTAACATATTCGTCTGAATCTGTTGTTTCTTACACAGTTTGGATTTGGGGACTCCTCTCAATCACCGTTATAAGCTTGTTGTCAGTGCTGGGTGTCGTCCTTGTACCAATCATCAATCAAGTATGTTTCAAGTACCTCTTAACATTCTTGGTGGCTCTGGCAGTGGGGACGCTCAGCGGTGATGCATTACTGCATCTACTGCCTCACGTAAGTAGACTTGGAATTGACAGATCTGTTGATTTTTATTTTTGTTTTTGGGGGAGGAAACATGCAGGATTTGATTTTATGCTGTCATTTCCATCTTTGTTAGCTATCCTTGTCGCATATATGTAAGAAAAGAACAGACCAATGTGTTTTTTTTCTTTTCAATTTGTGGCACAGCTGGTAGAGCTGCTGGCTCACAGCGCCAGAGACCCAGATTCAGTCCTGACCTCAGTTGCTATCTGCGTGGAGTTTGCACATTCTCCTTGTGACCGTGTGGGTTTCCTCTGGGTGCTCCATTTTCCACCCACACAACAAAGACCTGAGGGTTTGTGTGTGTTAATCGGCCTCTGTAAATTGCCCCTATTGTGCAGAGAGTAGATGTAAAAGTGTTATAGCGTGGAACTCGTGTGAATGGGTGATTGATGCATAATAATTGCCCTTTGGCAAATGTCAGTGGGCTGAAGGGCCTGTTTCCAACTGTGTCTTTCAATCACTGTTATACTCTGATTTGTGTAGGAACACGTGATTTTTTTGAGTTTTCGTGGTTTTTCTACATGGTGCAACATTTAGGCACTGAGGTTTAGGTGTAGTTTTGTGTGTAGTTTTGTTTAATGTGACCTGATCTCTTGTACAGCTCAAAGAGACTTTGCTCTGGAATTAGTGTTAACATTAGTGTTAGCATTTACATGTGGTGTTGGAGACCTGCACTGTCTTGAGTTTTTAATCCACTATGACAGTGAGTGAGTGACCTTAAATTCAAGTCATAACATCTGAAACAAAATATTTGTATCTGTACTTGAGGTTGGAAAATTATTAGATTATCATTGAACCCTCTCTGATTTTTGCTTCAGAAAAATAAATCAGTCAATATTGCCTGATCTGTGTGATTCTAGACCCATGAATATGGCAAATTCTAAGTTTCCTACTTATAACCTTGTTTGAACTCAGTTCAAAGGGCAATTATCATACAGATAAAGCATATTTTTCCATTTGACAATTTAACAAAACTGGCCTTAGTCTTGAGAAACCCTGCTAAAGCCGACTCATCTGATTCTTATGTAAAAGTAAATAGTTAATTTCTTAACTTTCTGGCAAACAGATAATACAACATCAAGGCTTTCTGTAGTTGACTCCAATTATATTTTGAATATAAAACTATTCTTAACTGGAAGCTCGGGAGACATTCACTCTTCTTTTTATAATCCCTGTTATGCTATTATTTTGTCATATGTTTTAATGTAATATGTTGAATGTAATAAAGTAACATGTTTTAGATCATGGTTAAACTTTATGTTCAAGTGTGAGAACTATTCCAAACAAAATTTTGGGAGTAATATGCAAGATCTTTGTTTCATTATTTTTTAATCTTTTTTACACTAACAGGCGCAAGGCGCACATGATCATGGTCATCATGAGCACGACCATGACCATGATCATAATCATACTCATGGAAATCATGAACGTTCTGAAGATCTCCTTACAGTATATAACGGATTGTGGAAAGGACTTACAGCACTTGGTGGTATCTACCTTCTTTTCATCATTGAACATTGCATTGGACTCTTCAGAGATCACAAAGCCAAAATGGTAACCTTAAAATATATGAATTGTTAGAAGTAATTTAATGTTCTTTCCTATCATTAAATGATCAACTTGTTTTTAATTTACAGAGGACTTCTCCTTTTGACCATCTTTATTTCAATTGTAGTTCGTTTATAAACAAATTCTATACAATTTAGCAGATAATTATAAATTATTGTATAATTTATATTATGCAATATAACTACACCAGCTCATTGTATTCTATTAAAGTGTCTGTTTGTGCATTTCATGCACAATGTGGTGTGAACAAGTAAACACAGATGTTTCTGTCAAATAAGCATGCTACTTTTAGAATAGGCAACTTTAACATTGTCACATGCATCAAGATACATGAAAAGCTTTTGTTTGTATGCTATCAGTCACTATACATTAGTTTACAAATACAACAGGCCGTGTAAACAGAAAAACAGTACATAATATCGAGTTGCAATATTATAGCGTTAGTTACAGAGAGAGTGCAGATTTAAAGTGCAAGGTCTAAATGAGATAGGTTGGAAGATCGGGATTACGTAGGAATATAGGAGAACCATTCAGTACTCTGATAACAGTAGGGAAGAAGTTGTTCCTGTATGTGATGGTACGTGCTCCTACGTTTTGCATCTTCTGCTGACAAGGGAGGGGAGAAGAGGGAATAACGGGGTGAAAATGGTCATTGATTATGTAGACTGCTTTCCCAAGGCAGCATCAAGTGTAGATTAAGTTAATGGGAGGAGGCAGGTTTGTGAGATGGACTGGATTATGTCCAGAACTCTGCTATTTCTTGTGGTCTTGAGCAGAGCTGTTGACAACATGCTGTGATGCATCCTGATAAAATGCATTCTACGATGCATCTAAGAGTCATAGATATACTGATCTTCCCAGGAAGTAGAGATATTGGTGTGCTTTCTTGGCTGTTATTCTTGAAAATCAGTGCAAAATTATCATTTCTAGCAACTTTTAACATGGGGATTTGGCGATGTAGATGGTACTCTCTTAGTTTTATTTCAGATATTAATTAATCTTTGTTCTTTTTTTTAATAAAATGAGGTACATGAAGGCACAAGAGATTTGCAGATGCTAGAATCTGCAAACATCCTGCTGAGGTTGTTTTTTTCCCCATGGTTCAGTTTGTAAGAATCATGTAAATTATAATAAATGAGTATCCTCTAATGCAGCAATTAGTTAAAAAGTCAGCAAGCAGAATTTGATACCTATTCATGTGTGAATTATTAAAGCTGATCACCAAACGTTCAGTCGAATAGCAGGTGTTACTGCGTGTCTTAAAGACAAAAAGTGAGACGGAAAGATTTTGTGGGTCAACTGGCTAGACACATGAATGATGAGACCCTTCTCAACCCAAAATATCTATTTTAACCTTGTAGTTCAAAGAAAATAAGGAACAAATGGCTGAGGACAAAATAAAGTAACAGAGGACATTAATGACTTAGTAAGTTGGATAATGGAAGATGGGTCTAAAAAAACTGATTAACCATAAAATTAGAGGAAATTAGTAAAAACGAATTAAATAATGAAGCAGGCAGTGTCTGTAATATAGCAGGGAGCTGGCAGTTGGGCATTCGTGGAGCCCTCGCACAAGGACAAGAGGTAGAGTGGTGTTGCCGATTAGGGACAATATGGAGACTAGAGAAGAAGGAATGCAGCTAATGGAAGGCAAAAATACAATTGATATAGACCAAGATAAAAGGTAATAGAATCGTTCATGTTGATTTGTATAGTCTGCGAACCATATAATAATGGGAGAGATGTGGGGAGATAAATGTCATGGTAAAGTAGGAACAAATGAGCAAAAAATAAATTTGTAAAGCAATATTGTGGAAATTTCAACTCTTGCTTGGACAGATAGAGTAGGTGGAATTTCTGCAATGCATGCTGGGCTCATAACCCAGTACATCAATTGCCAACAAGCAGGATTTGGCCGTTTGATACAGTAATGGGGGAATGATCCAGAGCAGATTGGAGAAGTAGTCGAGTAAAACCAAAATCACAGTAACCATATATAAATTACAATTAAAACACAAAGTACTTGTGCTATAACTTTAGGATAAGCACTCGACTAAGAAAACCAAGCCCAAAACCAATAATCTAATTGGTTTACACACCAACTTACAATAAATGACTCCATATGCAAAAAAAACAGCTACCTACATATTAATTAGCTCTTTAAAAAAAGCTAATCCTGTAGATGCAAGTATATCATTGAGGTTATCAAGTGGGCACCTCCCGTCATTGGTGTTTCGTTGAGTTAGACCCACAACACCTCGGGAAGGCTCAACAGTTGGTTCTGGCATCCCTGAACACCCACCCAACCCCCCTTCCACAAATATCACCCTTGCATTAGACCGGGATACACTTGCACAGACTACAATTACAAAGAAATATACATACTGCATGTCATATGTTTCTTTTCTGCCCCCAACTGACACTATTTCTTCTCCACCAAATCCACCTACTTGCTCTGCAGTATTTATTAAGATGATAAAGACCCAAGTCTGTGGAAAATCACATGAATAGAAAAGGGAAGATTGGGAGATTGAGTGGAACAAGTCTGCCGGCATAAAGGCTTTACAACCCTTGACCGGAATCTATGCCGCATATCTATAATCCTCTGAATTATTGAATAATTCAATCCCTTGTAATGCAACGTATTATCTTGAGTAAACGGCAAAGTTTGTCAGCATCAGCTGAATACAGAATTGATCTTTGAATTTTCAAATGCAACCTCTTGTTTTTCTAAAATTTAATTTCCAGGGCAAAAAGAAGTGGCGTAAGGAGAGAGTTCTGAGTGGAGAGGCAGCAGTTGGACGAAAATTGTCAGACCACAAATTAAATCGCAGGTCAGAAAGTGAATGGCTCGACCTTAAGACCATGGCAGGTAGGAGAAATTGTTTCTTGCTCAATACAACTAAGCTGACAGTGTATAATAAACTCTATAAAGAGGAAGTGTAAAATTTGTTCCTATATTAGAACTTTATTGTTTCAACAGATTTTCTGAACCACATTGACAGGGTGGAAGCAGATATGATAGTGGCATTTAAGAGGTTTTTAGATAGGCACGATATTCAGGAAATGGAGGGAAATGGAACATGAGGAGGCAGAGGAGTTTAGTTTACCTTGACATCATGTTCGGCATTGACATGGTTGCCGAAGGTCGTGTACCTGTGGTGTGCACTTCTATGTTCTAAATTTACAAAAAGGCTTCATATGTAACTCCTTATTATCTGATACTAGACTCCCCCAACGCAATATTCCACCACTCACACGCTCCCCCAATGCAACCCGTTCCCCCAACGCAATATTCCACCACTTATGCATAGCCCCCAACTGCGCAGGCGCAGCTCAATTCCCCTCATCCCCCAGAACTCTCTCCCCCTCTTCTTTCCCCTCCCCTCCCCTCCCCCAATCCCTCCATCTCCTTTCCCCGACCCTCAGTCACTCCTTCCCTCCCTCCCTCCCTCATAACTCCTCTCCCCACCCTACCACCTCCTATCCGTCTATCCACCCCACTCCTCACCTCCCCCTATCTCCCCCCCCCCCCACTATCCCTCCTGACCTCCCCCACTGCCCTCCTCTTCCTCTATTCCCCACTCCCTACCTCCCCCACTCCCCCCCCTCTATTCCCCCTCTACCCCCACTCTCCCTCTTCACCTTCCCCACTTCCCCCCTCTCCATCCCTACCCCCTCCTCTCCCTCAATCCCCCCCACTCTCCTCACCTCCCCAGGATCTTTCCCCTCCCCTCCCCCAATCCCTCCCTCACCTCTCCCTCCCTCCTTTCCCCTACCCTCAGGCACTCCCTCCCTCCCTCCATAAAAAGCAGCATCTGCAGTTCCTTCCTCCACAGGTCATTCATTGTTAGCTGTGGTTTAGATCCCGTTGACTTGACGATTGGACCAGTTTGCATCGTGTGTGTGTGTGTGAGTTACTCAAACTCAGCGCAAAATGCCCGGCAACCCTGCAACCCGACTCTCCCTCCCTCCCTCTGCCCACACCGGCTCAGCCGATGCTCGGCCCATCTTGCCCGACAACCGCTGCTGCCGCTCGGCCCATCCCCGCCCGCCCGCTGTTGCCGCTCGGCCCATCCCAGCCCTGCCTGCCTGCTCGCTGCCACCACCGGGCCAGGCCACAGGGGGGGATGGAGTCGGTGGTCGTCATGGTGGGCACCATGAGTTTCGACGAGCTGGTGGAGAAGATCTCGGAGAGGGCCGTGAGGGTGAGCGGCGGCGGAGGAGACGGACGGTCGCAGCCATTTACCCGGGGGGACGGGTAGACGGGACCGCCATTGCTGCAGAGGGCGGGCGGGGGAGAGGGGTGAGTGAGGGAGAGAGGCTGGACCAGGGCCTCCACTGAAATCAAGTGGTGTGATCTTTTGCTAAAGTGAAATATCATGGATAGTGGAGACCTGAAACAAAGTACTGTAAATGCCTTGCAAGTCAGGCAGCATCTGGGTAGAGTGGAAGAACAATTAACATTTCTCTTGTTATTAGAGCTCTATCTAGTTTTTTGTTTTTTTTAACTTCTCTGTGTTTTATGTTTTCTCTGCTCTCTTTCTATATTAGTTTCTTGAAGTTGTAATTGCTTTGGCTCTTCTTGTAGCCTCCTCTCCTTCCTTCTTGACCGTTGCTGCATCTCCCAGGTCAGTGCTCGGAGCAGCAGAGTCTCTGCCCCCAGAGTTTTTGTGTTGGTGGGCGGGATGAGGTTGAGCCTTATTTAAAGGAAATACCGAGATATGTAACAGTGTCCAGTACTGTGGTTGCACAGAGCTAATGAAGGGTGCTTTTCAGTTTTTCAGGGGACTTCTGTGGATTCAAAATCTTTGAAACACTTTATGATGGAAATCTCAAATGGAAGAATTTTGCATAATGATTTGGCAGTTAAAGTAGAAACAAATGTAAATTTTCAATTGACTATTGATATCTGGATTTATTCTTTTCAGGAGCAGACCAGCAGGATAGTTTGTATGAACAACACGATGTAACCCAGCTTACTGATCTGGATGGCACTCTGGGATCCCCGTCAAAGGCTACTGTTGACCCTAACTTGAAGTCTGTTTACATTCACGATTCTCAATATGAGATTGATTGTTTGACTCCGAACCATGAAAGTAAAGCCGTGTCCAAACAGCATCACTTAAATTCTGAGCAACATTCTCATGGTCACTGCCATTCTGATAAAGAGATGCAAGACGCTGGCATATCAAACATTGCTTGGATGGTTATTATGGGAGATGGAATGCATAACTTCAGTGACGGACTTGCGATAGGTAAAGAACAAAATCAGTTCCTTTATCGCTTGAGCTGTGTCCTAATTGTTATCCACTGTGAATGAATATAGGAAGAGTGTCAATTATGTTGTAGTAATGCACACAATTGGGAAATGGGACTAGTGTTGGCCGGTGTGGGCGAGTTGGGCCGAAGGGTCTGTTTCCACACTGTATTACTCTATGACTCAATGACAATTTCCTAATACTTTAAGATTTTACTTCAAAAATGTATTTAATGTTAAAACTTTGGTGTTGCAAATTTGTTATACTTCAACAGATTTTTGTTTAACATGTTCATCTCCTTCACTGTGGGATTCTGCTTCTGTCTCTACAAGCAAGAGGATGGGCATTATGATCTGCAAATATCTGGAATCAACAACATGGAACATGGATTATAGGCAGATCTTCTGAAATTCTGAGCTGCTTGACTCAGTTTAGAATTACGGAAGGTCTCCAGTAATCTACAACTTGAGAGGGAGAAGGGAAAATCAGAAGTGTCAGTATTACAGTTGAGCAAAGGGGACTATTGAAGCCATGAGAGAGGAGCTGGCCAAAGTTGACTTGAAACATGGGAAGTCAAGGACAGTTTAAAAATAAAAGAGGCGCAGTCGTCTTTCTTACAGTTTGGCTTTCTTCCCAACCAATTGTTCAAGCGCTTTTGATTGCAACATGCGCCTTAATTTAGTTCAACAAAGAAACTGACAAGTTACTAAAGAGAGATATAACATCGCAAATATGATCGGGAAGCCAGGGGAGGGGGGGGGGAGGAGGGAGAGAGGAGAGGAGGGGAGAGAGGAGGGGAGAGAGAGAAAGAGAGAGGGATAGGGAGAGAGAGAGGTGAGGGGAGAGAGAGAGAGGGTGCCTTTTTACTCAACCCAAACCCCCCAAACAACCATTTGCAGGCAGTGCTTTTTTCCCCTCAAACTAACCATATTTTCATTTTCAAACCACATTATGGGTACCACAGCTGTGGATACATTTGTTCGGTGTCATTCAGAGCTCTGATTGAGGCACACCACTTGCAGAGACTGATTGAGGCACACCACTTGCAGAGACTGATTGAGGCACACCACTTCCTGGTTTTATAGTCCCTCCCCCTCCCTAAAGCTGGGGCAGCAGAGAGAATGGGGAATTTTGTAAAAACATTAATATCTCTGTCATATTTCATCGATGGGAAAAATCCTCGGCACACATGCCTGAGCGAGGTGGCCAAAAATGACGGCTGCAGGTGACGGTGTTCTCTCGGAAATCGCAGCACAGAAGGCCAAAAGCGGTCAAGAACAGAGATTTAGTAATATAGATTAATGATTTAGATGAAGGGATTAAAAGTAACATTAGCAAATTTGCAGATGACACAATGTTGGGTGGCAGTGTGAACTATACAATACAATACAATACAATACAATTTATTGTCATTTGAGCCCCAGTGAGACTCAAACGAAATTTTGTTTCCACAGCCATACAAACAAAAACAATGTCCTACAGACATACACACAATTAAGTTCACACAAACATCCATCACAGTGAACCCACTGTGATGGAAGGCAAAAGTCTTTTCTCTCCCCTGCTCTCCATGTCTCTCCCGATGTCCAAGCCCCAGGCGGGTGATGATAAGTCCCACGGCCATTTTAGGCCGTGCCGGGCGATTTACGGCCCCGCTCCCGGTCTAGAAGTCTCGAAGTTGGAGCCCCCGGCGGGCGCTGGAATGTCCCACGGCCACGAAGCCGTGCCGGGTGATGTACTTCCCCGCTCCGGGTCGTTCCAAACCCCGCGACACGGGCTGGAGAAGTCACGTTGCGGGAGCTCCGGGAAGCGGTCTCTCTCTCCCCCCGGACCCGCGAGCTCCCGATGTCCCAGTCCACCGGACCTGCGGTTGCGTTGCTGGAGCCTCCGAGCCCCAGGAGTCGAGTCGCAGCAGCGAGTCACCACCGCTCCCCACGTTCCGTGGCCGGCCAGCCCCACGATGGTGCGTAGTCCGCAGCGCAGTCTCCCGAGCCCCCGGGTCGTTCAGGTTGGAGGCCGCTCCACGGTGCTAGGCCCCAACGGCAACGGAGACCCGACAGGGAAAAGGTCGGGTCTCCCGGACAGGGAAGAGATTTTAAACGGTTTCCCCCTCCCCCCCCCACATATACACATTTAAAAACCAGTATTTAAAAAACACCAAACACTACATTTAACTAGACAAAAAATAAAAAAAGACAGACAGGCTGTAGGAGCCGCTGCAACGAGTCGCGCCGCCACCAGGATTCTCGGGAATTAACTATGAGGAGGATGCTATGGTGATGCAGGGTGACTTGGGCAGGTTGGGTGAGTGGGCAGATGCATGGCAGATGCAGTTTAATGTGGATAAATGTGAGGTTATCCACTTTGGTGGCAAGAACAGGAAGGCAGATTATTATCTGAATGGTGTCAAGTTAGGAAAAGGGGAAGTACAATGAGATCTGGGTGTCCTTGTTCATCAGTCATTGAAAGTAAGCATGCAGGCACAGCAGGCAGTGAAGAAAGCTAATGGCATGTTGGCCTTCATAACAAGAGGAATTGAGTATAGGAGCAAAGAGGTCCTTCTGCAGTTGTACAGGGCCATGGTGAGACCACACCTGAGGTATTGTGTGCAGTTTTGGTCTCCAAATTTGAGGAAGGACATTCTTGCTATTAAAGTGCAACGTAGGTTCAAGAGGTTAATTCCCGAGATGGCGGGACTGTCATATGTTGAAAGAATGGATAGGCTGGGGTTGTATACACTGGAATTTAGGATGAGAGGGGATCTTATTGAAACATATAAGATTATTAAGGGACTGGACACGTTAGACGCAGGAAACATGTTCCCGGTGTTGGGGGAGTCCAGAACGAGGGGCCGCAGTTTAAGAATATTGGCCATTTAAAATGGAGACAAGGAAAAACTTTTTCACCTAGAGAGTTGTGAATCTGTAGAATTCTCTGCCTCAGAAGGCAGTGGAGGCCAATTCACTGGATGCTTTCAAGAGAGAGTTATGGGCCTGTCCCACTTAGGTGACTTTTTAGGCGACTGCAGGAGACTATGCAGTCGCCACATGTTCGCAGGTGGTTGCCGGGGAGTCGCCTTCATGGTCGTGAGGAGTTCCCATATTCTGGGAACTAGTCGCTGCCTCATTATGGTCGCCGAGAAGTTTTCAAAAATTAGCGGCGACTAGAATGAAGGCGCCATGGAGAGTAACGAGAATTCTCGAGCTGTAGGTGGGTCACCAGGAGGTCCTAATAGGTTGCCAGGAGGTCGAAGGTTTTCATAGGTTGTAGCCGGTGTTGACTGGTGAATTTCATTGGCTCATTGGGGGAAAAAAAAGGTAAGCAGTAGTTTTCAGAACCAAGGATAACCAACCTGTAATGTTAAATTAAGCTGTGAAGCTCAGCGGACATTTCTGGCTTTTTAAAAGTTGTCTCCACGCCTTCTCCCCCCCCCCCCCCTTTTAAAGTACTTGCCGTACACTGTGCTTTAGCCGTCTTTTTACAGCGCCAACCTTCCTGTTCGTCGCGATGTGTGTCTGTTTCACCTTGGCTTTGCACCGTGTTAATTTTTTCGTCAGCATTCCCCCCGCCTGCATAACGGGCTGGTGAACGAAGCGATGTGTTTGTGTGTGTTCAACTCTGTCAGTCGCCGTTCCAGTTACTCCTGCACCTATTGTCTATTGAACACATAAATCTGATTGTTCACAATTGAGATTAATTTAATTTAAAGGCCTTGCATTAATTCCCAGAATCACTACACATTTTCTCCAAAACGCATCTAAGATATACTCAATTTAAGAAAGCGTTTTGGAAATTACAGAATTAAAAAATATTTCTAGTATACTCTGAGTAAACACAAAATGGCCATTTTATAAACCCACTAACAATCCGTACGCTCCAATATTGAGGATTCATGGATTTGTCAACAACTACTGTATTTTGTAAAATGGTTTAGCACCAGTGAGACATACCTAATGTGAATGCTCTTTATACTTGCAGCTAAAATGTAATTGTGAACTGTGATACATTCTGAATAATCACTTTTATTCTGATGGTAATCTTAAAACTCACTAGCAAGTACTTTCAACTTTGCCACAAATTTTGCATTAAAGCTAAGTAAATATTGTGCTTTTCGTATCCACGAGATCCCTCTAAATGCATTGCAGCTGTTAACAAATGCAAGGTTTGAGATTTTAATGGTTCAGATATTGTTAATTATGCACTGGCATATATTGTTTCCATCAAATCTGACTAATAAATGCAGTTGCGTGGTGCATATCTTGTATACTGTTGAACTTCGAGCTTTTTTTTCTTCCCTCTAGGAGCTGCCTTCAGTGCTTCCAACTCAGGAGGACTGAGTACGTCTATCGCTGTGTTTTGTCATGAGCTTCCTCACGAGCTAGGTATTTATTTTGCCATGTATCCTGTTTGAATAAATTGTCTTGCAATTTCACTGTTTAAAAGGAAACCGCCATATTTTGCTAACCTCAATAAATAAATTCCAAATTCAAAGGAACTTAAAAGCACACAGTTCAGTTTTGAGTAACCTATTTTAGGAAGGATTTAAGACGTATTGAGCATGCATTATGGATGATGCTAGGGATGAAAATGAGATAGTGTGATTAATTCCACCAGCAAAGAGAAATCTTGAGATGACACTAAATGGAAGATTTTGATAGTGGGTAGTAACAATGCTTGCTCTGGGAGGAAATCAGTAAAACGTGACAAATTAACTGAGGATAGAGATTAGGAAAAAAAAGTCCTTTTGATGAAGGTTGCAACATGGAATTCCTTCATGTAGTGATTAATGAAGATCTGGATAAGCACGATGTATATGTAAGGGGATGAGATAAAACATTGCTGCAGGAACTTTGTGGGTTTGAGGAGGGACCGAAACAAAATACTGGAGTAATTCAGCGGATCAGGCAGCATCCCTGGAGAACATGGATAGGTGACGTTTCGGGTCGGGACTCTTCTTCGGTGATTGCAGGGTTTGGGGGGGAGGAGCTAGAAGAGTGGTGGCTCAGGACAAAACTGATCATAGGTGAACATAGGCAAGGATAAGGCAAATGCTTGGCCAAGACCCTAGACGAGACAAAAGGATTAGAGAGTTGCAAATCGTGATGCTAGGAGAGGGAATGTGGGAAGGGGGGAGGTAGGAGCAATGTCAGCTGTGGCTCAGGAGGGGGGGGGGTTATGGGGGAACAAAGGAGAGTCAGGATGGTTTGTAGAGGGTTATCTAATGTTTAAAAATTCAACATTCATGCCATTGGGTTGTAAACTATCCAAGTGGAATAAAATATGCTAATTGTCCAGTTTGCACGTGGCCTCACCCTGGCATTAGAGGAGGCCCGTGACAGAAAAGTCCTAATGGGAAGGGGAGTTAGAATGGTGAGTTTCCGCAGGCTTTGGCGGATCAAATACAAGTAATTGGTGAAACGGTTGCCAAGTCTACACTTGGTCTCGCCAATGTATAGGAGGCCATGTCGGGAACACTGGATGCAGTAGATGAAGTTTGTGGAAGGAATGGACAAGAAACATGTTGGGTCAGCACTCTTCTTCAGACTGATTGTAGTTGGGGGAAGAAAGTGGGAAAAGAGAAGTAATATTGGGGTGTGCAGGATGGAACTGCAGATGCTGGTTTAAACCGAAGATAGATGCATACAGCTGGAATAACAGCGGGGCAGGCAGATTCTGGAGAGAAGGAATGGGTGATGTTTCCGG
The DNA here is from genome assembly GCF_010909765.2 of Amblyraja radiata. Lineage (NCBI taxonomy): Eukaryota > Metazoa > Chordata > Chondrichthyes > Rajiformes > Rajidae > Amblyraja > Amblyraja radiata. The sequence continues at coordinate 12,792,779 of NC_045962.1, read as the reverse complement.
TGGAGACCCTTGTTTGGGGGTAGTGGGTTTAATCTCCAATTGCATTAGCAAGGTCTAAGCTTCAATGCAATAAAGTAACAGAGCTCTCTTTGTCATGCCAGAACAGTTTAGAGCATTGTAGGAGATGTAATTATGAGATTTGAGTTTGTTAAATGTGTGACAAATGTAAAGGAATTTAGAAAATTATTTATTTTTATGCAAGTGCTACCTTTAGAATCCACCCAAAAAATATTCAACCACCCGAGAATATTCTCCTCCACTCCCCATCACCCAACAGCCACGGTTATTCGTAGGTGAAAGCTGCTTTTGTTGATTTGGGTGAGCTAGTTGGAGGTTACCAGGCTTGTTTCTTGGGATCTTTTCATCCACAGAAGTTTGGGAAAAATTAGATTCATAGATCTGCACACCACAGAAACAAACCCTTTGACACAACTCATCCATGTGCAACTTGCCTGTGCCTGACCGATATCCCTCCAAACCTTTCCTATACATCTATCTATCCAAGTAGTGCTTAAATATCATAATTGTACCTGCCTCTACCATTTCCTCACCATCCTCTATCCAACTTAAAGACTTTGAATTTAGACACAAAATGCTGGAGTAACAGCAGGACAGACAGCATCTCTGGAAAGAAGGAATGGGTGCCGTTTCGGGTCGAGACCCTTTTTCTCCAACTAAAGACTTTGAATAGTTTCCAGGTGAACCATTTACTGGGAAAATGTTATCTATTCCTTGGGCCATTTTTGTACTGATTCGTAGCAGTGTAAGAGGGAAATTCATCTTCTTTGTGAATATTAACCAATTTAAAGGATGAAAAATGTCAGGGAGTGTATCCTGTCTTCCACCAGTTAATGTCAGTGAACTTTGTACTGTGCATCCAAGCCAGCATCTTTGCTTAATGAAGGCATCCCTGTCCATGAAGTAGTTCCTCCGTTAGCCTTGACCAAACCCCATGTTTGCGGCGAAGGTCAAGCCCCAACCAGCTGGTTGCCGTCAACTCAGGGAAATTGACAACGCTTAGAGTTGACTTCAATATGCTAACAACACAAAAAGTTAAAGGACAATTCTGCTGCCAGCACTTCTCTGCAGTATAAATCCGTTGGCTTAAGGGCTTGCAGATCACTTTTTAGTAGTTGTCTCAGCAAAATGCAGTTTTATGCACTTTCATTTCCCATAGTTTCTGTAATGGGAATGTTTTGTTATAGCCATAGATTGAACTCAAAATTTGTGCAACTGTTTTTATATTTGGTCTGGACCCAAGGATTTTTGTCAAATTTGTCATCATTTTGCATGCTCTGTCAGCCTTTGTTTCTTATTTATGGTTGGCAAAAGTATGCAGTTATTAAAAAAATACTGAATATTTCATTCCCTTTGGCAGTGTTACTCATAATTGGATGGAACATCATTTTTATTGTATCTACACAACTACTTAGTAAAACAAGGGATTTGTGAGGAGCCTCAAAAGGTTTTTTTAATCCACTACTTGTATCTCTGGAATCTGCTTCTTTTGACCTTTTTTCAGTGTTGGTATTATCTAGGGAAATATCAGAATAGCACGTAGTTAGTGACATTGTGTCTGCCCTGTTTCCACTTGGCGGTGGACGTAAAACGGTTTCAAGATCCAGGATTAGGTTCCACACTTCAAATGCAACATTATATTGCAATAGTGTAAGTTAGACAAAATATTGATCTTCAGCAAATCCATCTCGTCATTTAAAATGGAATAACATTGATTTATTTCCACAAACGCTTCTGTAATTGCCTCAATTCTTCCCTTGTTAATAAAGTAGTATTATTAAAAATGTTGTTCTGTCACCTGCTATGCCTTCTATGTTCTGTTGTGCTGAAGCAAAGCAAGAATTTCAGTGTCCTATCAGGGACACATGACAATAAACTCTCTTGAATCTTGCTATGGAGAATGCTGAAATGTCTGCCTGCCGTGAATAAAAATCGAGTGTAGGAGGTGCATTTTAAAAGCTAACTTCCCATTCTCCTTCTACCCTAAAGGATAATAAGAACAAAAGTGTTCAAATTCCTTCTCTCCCTGATTTAATGTTAAGTCTTCAATTCTCATCAGACTGTCCTTCATTCCATGTTGTTTCTGTCTCCCAAAATGAATTTTGAGAGGAGAGAACTACACTATTTAATAGCAGAGACTAGCTGTTACGCCAAAAGTCTAACTAAGGATTCTGAAAAATTAGGGATGAGGATTTTCATTACTTAATTACAGATGTTACAGTGTGAGTAATATATAAGCCATTTGTCTTGTGGGAGGTAAAACATTAATAATTTTATCGCACTAAAAATACCTTCCTTGTTGGCTGTGGGAAAATGATGTATTGATCCTAAAATAATTATTTTTGCAGCCAAATAAATAACTAGCACCTGTGTTATTTTCTGGGCTTCAGAGCTGTTAAATGTATTTGCTATTTGTCTACTGTACTCTGTAGAATACACAAATAGCAAATTAGTGTTTAGTTTGAGTTACTGAAATTAAAGCATTACCATTACATTACAATTCAATCAAAGTGCCAGCTGAAACAAAATGGAAGCTGTATATGCTTAATACAGATTATGTCAAGTCTCTCTGAACCTGCATGTTGCTCTGTCAGAAAGGTATGCACAATCCTCATCCTGTTGTTGATTATGTACCTTATTTGGAAATAATATTTTGGAATCTAATGCCTGTAATGCCTAATATAGGCAAGAACTGAAAAAAATTGAAGGGCTATATCTCCCATTGTTGTCTTTCCTTCCATTGGCATGTACAGTATTAAAATAATGGAAGTTTAAAGAAAGCACACACTTCATAACAAATGTATAATCATTTACCTAGATCAGTTAACTCGAGCTCTTTAAGTGGCATGCATTACTGATATTTACGTTATGTATACAGCTCTGTTTTACTGATACATGATACTGATCATCAACGGAACATAACTTTGGGGTTGATTTTTGGATGTATTTCTATTCCTACCTTCTGCACTCTGTAAAATTCAGCTACATCATTAATTTTGTGTTGCAAAGCTACCAAGTCTTTCAATGTCATTTGCTATTAATCTTTTCTATTTTCATTGCCTTTAAGCCTTGTCCCACAGTTGCCAACACCCTTCATTGTTGCCACTTAGATGTCTTCTCTCTTAAGATTCTTCATTCTTTAGCTTCGGGGGTTTCATACAAACTCCCCACCCCACCCTAACCTCGCTTTACAACAGGCATTACAGCTGTATTTTGGGAAAGTTGGCATATCACATTTCTCCATACATTACACTGTGTACTATGCAGGAAAACCAGCTCTTTCTGTGAGTTAATGACACAATAAACCACCCACAACAATTTAACCTGTGTGTGGAGCATCACTGCCATGGTGGTGTCATGACATTCACCATTTTTCAGTGAATATCATGAAGCAATGAAGGGTATTTTACTGTATAGGAACGAACTGCAGATGCTGGATTACACCAAAGATAGGCACAAAAAGCTGAAGATAGACACAAAAAGCTGGAGTGGGACAGGCAGCATCTCTGGATAGAAGATCTGAAGAAGGGTCTCGACCTGAAACGTCACCCATTCCTTCTCTACAGAGATGCTGCCTGCCCCACTGAGTTACTCCACTATTTTGTGTCTATAATCATTTTACTTTTGTGAACTTGGTTCAGATGAAGAGCACATGGAAATATAACAGGGGTAACATTAAGGCTTCTCTCTCGGAGCTGGATGTACCTGCAACACATGCAGGGAAGTTGTTACTTTTCAGAGTTCCCCTCATGTGCTTCTTGACACATGAAGAAGATCTACATGTTGAACACCAAATACATATTTCTCCCTCCTTGTTTATGGGGTCACCTTGTGATTAGATCATGCACAGTGGTGGGAAGTTAAAGGATTTCTGTAATAAAGGTAGTTGAATTGTACGTGAGCAGTTATCTGATGTAAATCAAATGGAACTGACAACAGTTAAAACATAGGCCTTGCAGCTTTGTAATGTTTAATTTTTGTCTCCACTCCAGGTGATTTTGCTGTTTTGATTAATGCGGGGATGTCTGTGAAACAAGCTATCGTTTACAACCTCATGTCAGCTCTGCTTGCCTATGTTGGTGTAGTGATAGGTATAACTGTAGGACAATATACTGCGAATTTAACCCAGTGGATCTTTGCCATCACTGCAGGAATGTTCCTATATGTGGCATTGGTGGATATGGTGAGTAAGAGTGGACAATACATTCCGTGTAATTGTACTTTAACAAGATATGCTCTTCAGTAACTAAATAAAACTTAATTGTAATGTAGCTTACAGAGTTTTAATAAATCAGCATACTTAAAAACATTCTTTGAAATTAATAATGCATGGAACTTGTTTATACTGGAAGTTTTTATTGCAATACCTAAACTTGTGGTAAATTAAGTGTGTGCTTTATTAGCAATTTAAGTAAATTGTAATATGTATACAAATTGGTTATAGACATTAAGAATTCACATTACAATTTACTCCAAATCCAAGCTGTGGGGAATGAAAAATGAACAGCCTCTGTTCTTGCTCCAAATCACGTCACTATGTTGGATTAGACGCAATTTTCTTTAACCTGTCTAAAGTGCTCAACTTGTTTTTAGCGGTTCCTTTTTTTCATTTCATGCTAAATTTACTATGTAGTTTAGCAGTTATTTTAATTGCCAATTTTGAAATGAACAGGAAAATTAAAAGTGCAATTAAAACCTTCCAAATGCCCACATTCAATTGAGATAAGTGTTCTTCCTCTACTGCTCACCAACATCTCTCTCATTATGTGCATGCTGATTTGGTTGAATTAGTTTAGAGGAAATGCATTTAATGATTTTTCCATCAAGTTTGCAAGAAAGTTGAACGCAAGATGAACATTCTCCAGGTCATAAAACTCATGCAAAAGCTTTATGGATCTGCAGTATTTTATTTTCTGGAAGATTATTTCTTATTGTGTTATTAATTACCACCCCTCTGCCTCCACCCTGCGCTGAGAGTTTGAAGCAAAGGAGTGAGGCGGGAAAGCAGAGTCCAGTCCTGATGCACCTTGAGGAGAGTGTAGAAAGATCCTGATGTCAATTGAAGCCTTTTATAGAAGGAGAGAAAGTCCACAGCGGTAGATATCTCTCCTCCTCAGATGCTAAACAATGTTAGCACCTGAACTCTGATTTTGAAGCTGTGTTATAATTTCAAGTAAAGCTCTCCATTCAAGTTCCACCTCCTCTGATAGTAGTTGGTATTGTAGATTCAGTCCAATATCACGCTTGCACCATATGCATGTTCTCTCCTTGCTGTTCGAGAGACTATATTGGTGAAGCAGATGCTGGCACTCAGTGGGAGAGGTTTGGTGGAAATCCCAACTTGTCTCTTTCAAGAGGACTGGAACCTGCCGAGCCCACAGATTGCTATAAATTAGCTCCAATTTTTTGAAAACAAATTGAAAAGACCTTCAATTGGAAAACAATGTCAGTGATTCAAAGAGGTAATAAAGTATACAGGTCATTAAATGACTTTGTTTGAATATTTGAACACCACTAAGAAATTATTATTATTTTTGTTTTCATATTCATCAGTTTTCAATTATATCATATCAAAAGAATAGCGTTCTATAATTTCATCTTATTGAAGATATTACAATTCAATAGTTATCTTTGTTTCATTGTTTTCTGATGTTTTTCCATTTCATTTTCTGATTTGCTCTTCAGTTAGATACATTTCTAATGCAAAGACGTTACCCCGTATCTGCTTAGTCTTAGAATGTTACTTAGGTTTTGAGCGCTTTACAGTACAAATTAAAAGTACCATAATCAAAAGCAGAAAAGACTCCCAAGGTATTGAGCAGTCAACCAATCCGCACATAACCAGAGCGTTTCAAAGAAAATTGATCCTCTAACCTGTTGCTAAACCTGACCCCACTTGCCAGTCTCATTTCCACTGCTTGCTTAAATAGAAGATTTACTGCTGCTTTCCTGCTATGCCAGCAAATGGCCTGGGACGGGGAATAGGAGGATCAAGGTGGGCCAGAATCCACCAGTAGATCCCTTTAATATGCAACAAATGGTTTCCAATGCCTGTTTTTGACCCTCATCCTGCTCAGTAAAAGGAAATAACAAAATTTCGACTGTTGGATCAGCACAGATTAGAGGCAGGTCATCACAACACAGCATTTATTACTCAAATACTGAATGCCATTATCTCTAGTCCCAAATGTCTTTATGTTTGCTAGCTAATATTTTTCAAACATTATCCATATTTCCCCATATGTAATGGTGTGAGTTACAACCAAGTTTTATTTCAGTCTGCAGTAAGCACTGATAAGTTACATCTGCTGCAGAAATTTCAGTTACATTTTCTCTGCAGAAGGAAAAATTATGAATAGGAAAAACAAAATTATAACTCGTTGACATGAAAGTAACGTCAAGGATCATGTGTGCTACAGTTAATGTTTTATGAAATCTGCAGGATTATTTGTGCAATATGTTTTTCTGCAAAGGCCACACAGTGATGAAAGTAAAAGAGCTGCCATTTGCCTCCAGGCAGTTGTTTTGCATTAAACGCTAAGACCCGCTGAAAATGGTTTTGTTGAAACGAGTGTAACTATATTGAAAACCCTCTGATATGTTCAAGAAAACCAGATTAGAAACGCAGAATTCAGATTAAGCACCAAAAATGGACCTGGCCTTGAACCTGATCTTGCAGGGCTCTCAGAAGGGTACTAATTGTAAGAATTTAGAGAGGATGTATTATTACCTGCATTGAAATCTAATACATTTCTGCTCGTGCTAAACTACTTAGATTGCCTTACTCCCAACTAGGAAGTTGAAAGATTTCAATTTGTCTTTGTTAATATTGAGCAGCTGCTCTGTCTGGCCTTTGGACATCAGAGGAGAAAAATGCATTGTTTGAAAAGAAGAATTATCTTAATCTAATTACGGCATGTACGGCATGCATAATCCACTGTCAGTACAAACTCCAGCTGAGCTTCCGTAGGTTTGGCTATTTAACGTGTGCTTTCATCCATAGAGATGACATGCAGTCTCCTGCCAGAGGAGTTCCTGGTAAAGTGAATGCATTTGTCAAGTATGAGTAAAAAGTTCACCAAAATAAGTCCGAATATTGCACTTGAAATTTACGAAACAAAATTGATGAGTACACTGCACTTCAGTAAGGTTGGAATTTTACAATTCTGTCCTTATCGCTCCTTGCATTTGTTTCCAGATTAAAAGTAATATATGGGGAGCATTTAGTTTGACTCTAATCAAAAGCATGTCTAGTTTCACTGTCCTCCTGATTACATTTTACTGATTGTACATGTCAGCTTCCCCTGACCATTCTACATTTCCCTTGATCATCGTCCCTTGATCTGACGTTTTCACACCTTACCCTTCCATAATCTGTCTCTCCCCGTATTCTCAGTCTGAAGAAGGGTCCCGACCCAAAATATTACCCATTCTTTCTCCAAAGATGCCACCTGTCCCACTGAATTACTCCAGCATTTTGTGTCTATCTTCGGTGTAATTCAGCATCTGCAGTTCTGTGCTACACTCTTTCAGGCATTTTGCTGGTTCTATTGAGATTCTAATTATGTACACTTGCCGCGCAGTATGTTTTCTAGAAGCTGAAGTTTGTGGCATCTGTACAAAATTCACTAATAACCAACTTCATTGTTACAGCATTCTTATGAAAATAATCTTGGTTGCAACATATGTGAAGAATTTAATGTGTTGATGTGGTCAAGAACCCACTGGTCATGGCTGAAATACCTAATGGAATTTTCATTTTTCCAGATGAAGAAGATGCTGCTATATTAATAATAAAAGTGAAATTAGTCAAAATTCTGGATAAGCTACAAATAAATAATGAGATATGCAGGTTTTGTTAGGTATTTACAGTAGCTAAATCATGCTCCAGATGTGTTATATCCTGCATTGCTGAAGAAAGGATTGTAGTTGCAAAAGTGCAGGCTTAACCTTAGAACTACGGAAAACCAAATGGTGCATCCTTGTTCAAAAAAGGGGAGCTACCATAGACCATTTATTTTATTTCCAGGGCAAAATTCAGTTTGTTGGATGAGTATGAATTATTGGAAGCCAGCAAGAATTTATACAAAGTTTTTGACCAACGTGACAAACTTCATTCGAACTGAAAGAGTTGATGAGAATGATTTGATCAATGAGACTTTAAAAGATTTTTGATAAAGTGGCTGTCTACCAAATTGAAACCCACAGAATAATACCAGTGGCTGCATGGGTAAGAAATTAGCTCGGCTCCTAAAAGGAGATTCTGTGTGAACAGTTTGTTTAAATAGGAAGATGGAGATAGTGCTACTGTTAAGGGATTAGTGTTGGGATCACTGACTTTCCTGAACTATATTCATGAATTTGTTGCAACGAGAACGATCACAACATTTGCAGATAATATGTATAGGAAGGATCTGCAGGTGCTGGTTTATTCCAAGGATAGACACAAAATGCTTAAGTTGAAGAGGTTCACGTGTTGTATAAACACTCAGTTTAATATTTAAACGATACAACTCAGCAATTAGTACAAAAGAGCAAGGTGTGTGTGTTAACTTGTTGACTGTGAAGTGATGACTAGCTCCGTCGTCTGCTGCACCCCATCAGCTGTTCATCCAGATCGGCGTTGCTTGGTTGTCCCAGTTCATGTCAGGTCCAGAGCAAGAGCTCGACGAAGGACGGTTCGAGGCCAAATTGGCTCGGACACATGATGGCGCCACAAAGTAACTCAGCGGGTCAGGCAACATCTCATCATCATCAGGAAAGGATAAGTTGATATTTCGGGTCAGAAACCTTCTTTAGTCAGTCGTAAACCCATTGAGTTACTCCAGCATTTTGTGTCTGTTTGCAGGTAGTACTCGGGGGATTATATATATGTATAGGTGGTGGAATGGGCAGAATGTACCAGATGACATTAAACAGATCCAATTGATTTTATTGATTAAAATGCTAATTGATACATTTTGGTAAAATTAATCAAGGAGTCAAACAATGTAAAGTTCTAAAAAAAAGTTACATTGTGTTATAAAATGAGAGCCCTCTATGCATATGTGCATAAATCTTTGAAAGTAACAGGGCAGGGTTGAGAACTGAATTAAAGATTACAAATATGTGTATATCATAGAGAGGTGGGCAATACAAAAGGAAATGAAATGCTTATTGGGCTATAACTAAAATATCTTGGCATTAAATTGTTGTGGAATCTAATGCATGTGTCATGGGAAAAGGGTGGAGAAGCTGGGAAATTTGAAAGGGATGTGGCAGAAGTCTTAGTCATTGTGGTCAGCATGAACTAATTGGGCCTGTTTCCGTGCTGTATCTCTCTAATTCTACATAATGAGTTAAGGCAGAATATAAAAAGACAAACTATTCTCTTTGGTGGAAGAGATGAGAGCAAGAGGACACCATTGACCAAAGAATACGTAGGGAAGATTTATATAATGGGAGGAGATAAATTCAAACATGGCTTTAAAAAGGCATTTTTTCTCAATGGACATCTTTGGAAAGATGAGTGATATTGATCTTCCCTAATTGCCTTTAAGCCAAGTAGGTAGCTAGACCATCGGGACGACAGATGGCACAATGGGCTCGGCTGGCAACCGGAAGGTAGCCGGTTCAAATCCCGCTTGGAGTGCATACTGTCGTTGTGTCCTTGGGCAAGACACTTCACCCACCTTTGCCTGTGTGTGAATGTGTGCGAGTGACTGGTGGTGGTCGGAGGGGCCGTAGGCGCAGATTGGCAGCCACGCTTCCGTCAGTCTGCCCCAGGGCAGCTGTGGCTACAGAAGTAGCTTACCACCACAGAGTGCGACTGAGGAGTGAATGAATAATGCGATGTAAAGCGCCTTGAGTATTAGAAAGGCGCTATATAAATCCCATCCATTATTATTATTTTAGGCAGCAATTAAGAGTCACACTGGTCGTTCTGAATTGAGTCTGAAGAAGGGTCTCGTCACCTATTCCTTTTCTCCAGAGATGCTGCCTGACCCACTCCAGCATTTTGTATTTGTTCTGAAATGACATTCAGGCCTGGGCAGTATGGGTTTTTAGAATGATTTGGTAGTTTCATGTTCAATTGTTTACCTGAAATTGAGGGATCAAGTGGCATCTACCTACAGTGGCTTGCAAAAGTATTCATACCCCTTGAACTTTTCCACATTTTGTCACGTTACAACCACAAACGTAAATGTATTTTAATGGGATTTTATGTGATAGACCAACACAAAGTGGCGCATAATTGTGAAGTGGAAGGAAAATGATACGTGGTTTTCAAATTTTTTTACAAATAAAAAACTGAAAAGTGTGGCGTGCAAAAGTATTCAGCCCCCTTTACTCTGATACCCCTAAATAAAATCCAGTGCAACCAATTGCCTTCAGAAGTCACCTAATTAGTAAATAGAGTCCACTTGTGTGTAATCTAATCTCAGTATAAATACAGCTGTTCTGTGAAGGCCTCAGAGGTTTGTTAGAGAACATTAGTGAACAAACAGCATCATGAAGCCCAAGGAACACACCAGACAGGTCAGGTATAAAGTTGTGGAGAAGTATAAAGCAGGGTTAGGTTATAAAAAAATATCCCAAGCTTTGAACATCTCACGGAGCACTGTTCAATCCATCATCCGAAAATGGAAAGAGTATGGCACAACTGCAAACCTACCAAGACATGGCCGTCCACCTAAACTGACAGGCCGGGCAAGGAGAGCATTGATTAGAGAAGCAGCCAAGAGGCCCATGGTAACTCTGGAAGAGCTGCAGAGATCCACAGCTCAGGTGGGAGAATCTGTCCACAGGACAACTATTAGTCGTGCACTCCACAAATCAGGCCTTTATGGAAGAGTGGCAAGAAGAAAGCCATTGTTGGAAAAAAAGCCATAAGAAGTCCCGTTTGCAGTTTGCCACAAGCCATGTGGGGGACACAGCAAACATGTGGAGGAAGGTGCTCTGGTCAGATGAGACCAAAATTGAAGTTTTTGGCCTAAATGCAAAACGCTATGTGTGGCGGAAAACTAACACTGCACATCACCCTGAACACACTGTGAAACATGGTGGTGGCAGCATCATGCTGTGGGGATGCTTTTCTTCAGCAGGGACAGGGAAGCTGGTCAGAGTTGATGGGAAGATGGATGGAGCCAAATACAGGGCAATCTTGGAAGAAAACCTGTTAGAGTCTGCAAAAGACTTGAGACTGGGGCGGAGGTTCACCTTCCAGCAGAACAACGACCCTAAACATACAGCCAGAGCTACAATGGAATGGTTTAGGTCAAAGCATATTCATGTGTTAGAATGGCCCAGTCAAAGTCCAGACCTAAATCCAATTGAGAATCTCTGGCAAGACTTGAAAATTGGTGTTCACAGACGCTCTCCATCCAATCTGACTAAGCTTGAGCTATTTTGCAAAGAAGAATGGGCAAAAATTTCAGTCTCTAGATGTGCAAAGCTGGTAGAGACATACCCCAAAAGACTTGCAGCTGTAATTGCAGCGAAAGGTGGTTCTACAAAGTATTGACTCAAGGGGGCTGAATACTTTTGCACGGCACACTTTTCAGTTTTTTATTTGTAAAAAAATTTGAAAACCATGTATAATTTTCCTTCCACTTCACAATTATGCACCACTTTGTGTTGGTCTATCACATAAAATCCCAATAAAATACATTTACGTTTGTGGTTGTAACGTGACAAAATGTGGAAAAGTTCAAGGGGTATGAATACTTTTGCAAGCCACTGTATGCTTAGAGACACACGGAAAACTACAGAAACTGGAATCTTGTGCAGAACACGGAGTGCTGGAGTAACTCAGCGGGTCAGACAGCATCTCTGGAGCACATGGGTAAGCGACGTTTCAGAGACTGAAGAGTCCAAAATGTCACCTATCCATGTTCTCTGGAGATGCTGCCTGACCTACTGAGTTACTCCTCCACTTTGTGTTCTACTTATGCTTGTTGTTATTCTACAATTCATACCCCATCATAAAGCAGAATATCATAAACGTCTGCAGAAGGGTCTCGACCCAAAACGTCACCCATTCCTTCTCTCCAGAGATGCTGCCTGTCCCACTGAGTTATTCCAGCCTTTTAGTAACACTATTTCTTCGTTTATATACTTCTACTGTGAATGAGCATTTATTTAGATTGGAGGGAAAATGTGCATGAATTTTTAATTAATATTGCCAAGGAAAATGTATTGCTGAAAATTCTTGTTTCAGATTAAGTCCTGATTGTTTCTCTCCTCCCTTCATTTTCAGTTACCAGAAATGCTACACCGTCCAACGGATAATCGTATCAAGGCTAAGATTGGACATTTTGTTCTACAGAATGCTGGGATGCTCTGTGGGTTTACCATCATGCTTATAATTGCTATATTTGAGGATCAAATTGTAATCCACTTCTAACATTTAACAGTTTTGATGACAAATGAAGTATGGTCCTGTTTGGCTTGTATGTAACAATTCAGTGGTACATGTATTTTTCAGAGCAAATTGTGATATTTGTTAGCACATTAGATTACTTTCCACAACAGCTGCTCTTTGTCAGTTGGTTTGATGCACGGTTACTCCATGGTTCAGTATGGAAACGTAAATAATTACATTTTTAAATATCTGTGAAGACAAAATCAATGCTTGAATAAGTATTTAGCACAATTAGATCAGGAAAAGTGATGAATGTGTAACAGCTGTGTGGAGAACTTACTTTTGCATGCCTTGTGTTAGGTGTTTGTTTATGGGTGGCAGTCACCAACTGCAATGCCATCTGGATTCATGGTGCTGTTTTTAAGACATCTTATCTTCAGCGTTGCACACAACACAATTCAGCTGATTTCTGATTTAGGTTTGACAAATTGTGTATATTATTGCTGATGGTGTCAATTGGATTCACTTTTAACATTCCTTCCCGATTGTAATACCTCAGAACCATGTTTACTGTCCTAAGTGATCATCTAGATTGCTTGCTGTATGTGTTAGTTTGGAGTTGATTTTTGTATGCCCACATTAGCCTGTCACTGTGTGACATTTCCTTTTGTCACTGTGTAAATCAATGTATAAACGATCATATGTGATCAAGTGCAACTGGCCAAAATATGATAAATGTAAGTTGTGGAACCCGTGATTCTTGTGGATATTGATTATTCAACTTTAATTCATTGTTAAAGCCAAAGATTATGGAACCTGACCAGTTAATTTTGAAGTTTAGTGGGGAAAAGTTCAGTGTTAAGGTACCATAGACTTTGTGTTTGTTACAAGTGAAATCAAAAAGCATTTTGATAAATCACTAAACAAAAGTTTTGATGTTCTAAGCCTGTATTATACTAATATGTATGAATGAAACTGGTTACTTTGGTGAAGTTTTACTTAATAAATTCCTGACGATGCAAACCATTGCTTTTATTGTAATTGTTGTGTATTCAATAATAAGTTTTTAAATCATCAAAACATCCCAATAAAAATAATTAGAAAGGTTTATGGAAAATGGAAACCATTGTTTCTTGAAATCCTGATTGTTATACACTTGCAGCAAATATTTTAAACATTTTACCAAATCAACATTTGCCAAATCCAAAATGAAGTTTGTCTATGAACAGGTACATGCTATAGCTGACAAAAACATTCTTAAGAATTAAGCTGGCAGAGTAAAGCAACGCCACGACCAATCCAGTGTTCAGAAGGCCGATCAGAGGGGATTCTCATTGCAATCACAAAATTAGTGGAATGTCCAGTGGTGGACAATGTACCCCTTCTCTCGCTGGTTTTGTAAACTGGAGCGATGTAAACCTGGTGTGGAGAAATTTCAGACTTCCTGCAAGGCTTCAGCCACATCTGTCAAAGTAAAGTAGAATATAGATTACAAATACTGGAATTGGCTCTGGGACAGTGTATCAGGAAGTGAAGGAGACAGGCATGTCTTCCAATTCTTACAGGTCATCAGTCTTGCCTCCAAGGCACCTATCCCTTTCATCTATCTTTCCCCTCCATTGTCCACACAACCTTTCTCCATACCACCTCATTCCCCTCTAACTCCTTCATCTATACACTCTTTCCACCTCTCTCCCTTTGCATCTACTTTCATACTCCCTTTCTCCCAAACCCCAACAGTTTTGCCCCTTCCCCTCTGTCCTTATCACCTCATTTGCCCCTACTGCACTCTCCCCATTCCCATCTCTGACTCCCCAATAAACTTACCACAGGCATTGTATCGTATAGGATTTTGGGATATGACTCAGCCAGTTTACGTTTCTCCCTGTCCCAGCGTGCTCCATCGACAAATAGGCCTCTTATGTAGACACCTGCAGAGAGAACAGTTCATTTTAAGTTTGCTAAACAAATGCATAACATTTAAATTATTTTGTCATCTCTAAAATGACAAACACCAAACTAGGTCAAGTTCATGCCAACTCTGGCCTCCTTTTGCCATCATACATGTTCACCATATCCACGCCCATTTATCTGCTCCTTTTCACTCTAGTCAATACTGACATGGGCACTTTCCTTCCCTGTAAGTGGATAAATTATTCCAGTGCTGTGCAGTTGCCTCCAGAGTATTTCGGCACTTTTAAGCAAGGCCAATTGTAGATGACAAAACTGGCAACGTCTGCTGGGTGTTCTTCTCTGCCTCATCCTTCACTGCTTGCCTGTTTTTCCTGGAGGTTTGGAAGCTGAGGGGAAACCTGACAGAGGTGTATATAATTGAGGGGAGAGATGGTAAAAATCGACTTCCCGTGGAGGGAGTGTCTACGAGGGTGTGGTCTAGCAGTGGGAAGTTTTACAAGGAATCCAAGAGGTAATTTGTTCCGTGAAGAAGTGTTCACGATCATTTGGAAGCATCTGAGCAGATACTTCAGTCATGGTGACAAAGAGGACTGTGGACTTAATACAGGTCAATGGGATTGGTGTAGATTAGTACAATGGCAGCATCAATGTGGGCCAAAGGGCCAGATGCTGTGTTGTAGTATTTGACTTTAAACAATACACTAAGAAAACAAAAGGACTATATATGTACGTTTGTGCATTAAAGTAAATAATAAATAATTTTGTGGGTTATAGGAACCATATGCAGATCAGAAATCCAGCCCACTCTTTGTTTGCTGAATGTACCTTATTGATTATTCCTTTTTATGTCATCCTGAATCACAATAACAGTCTTGCTATTTATGAATGCTTGACAGCATAATGAGTGTTCTGATCAATGAACGTATCCAGCACAGCAATAAAAAGGGTTTATGTCACCTGGATCAATTTAATTATCCCTTGTTAAAATGCTTAGCTTCCCAAAACTCTACATAAAATATTAACTCAAAACAGTAAATTACTAAATTTTTCAAGGTGATTAAAACAAATTAATCAAACTAATTCTTAACATCTCAATAAATAACAGCTCAGTGAAAGTTTTATATTTATATTGAATAGTGACCTAAAGTACCAAAATATTTTATGGCAAGAACTGCTTTTTGAAGCATAGTCACTGTAATATTGTCAAAATGCAGTGGAGTGGCCAATTTTCAAACAGCAAGGATTTGGGAATGAATGTTAGCCAGGACACTAGGAGACCTGAAACAAAAAAAGAATTGCTGGGCATATCCAGCAGATCAGGCAGCGACTGGAAAGAGAAACAGCTAATGTTAGAGGTCACCCTTTCACAATGACTTGCAGTATGGTGTCCAAAATACTTAAAAAGATGGGGGGGGGGGGGGAATGGTGTGCAAGGCATTTACAATTGTCTGTTGATCTCCTTAATGCCACAACTAAAGCCGAGGTTACACTAAGCAATTGAAAAGGGAGCAACCTGAAAGTGAAGTGATCTAAATATACCTTGGAAAAAGCTCAGAATTCAATCTGAAGGTAGATGCTGATGGGCTAAAACCTGTTAAAGACAAGGTTGATCCCAAGAGTCTAGCAAAATCCCTCAATGTTGTTAGGCGGTTACTTAGTTTAGTCAGTTTAGTTTATGGTCAAGTGTGCAGTGAAAAGCTATTTGGTACATGCTTTCAAGTCAGCGGAAAGATGGTGTACAGAGACAGGATAAAGGGAATAACATTTAGTGCAAGATAAAGTCCAGTAAAGTCTGATTAAAGACAGTCCAAGGGTCTCCAATGAGGTAGATGGGAAGTCAGGACCGTTCTTCAGTTGGTGTTAGGATGGCTCAATTACCTGACAACAGCTGGAAAGAAACTATCCCTGAATCTGGGGGAACTCTTGCCTGAATATTTGCAATTACTTGTTCTTCTGAGATCACCTAGTTTCCCTTCGCACCTCTTCTGTCTGTTCTGCCTACTTTCCTAAAATCACATAGCCAAAGTAGACACAATATTCCAACTGTCCTCTCTCCGCTGCCCTTTGGCATTGCTTCTTTCCTTGTTCACACTAAAGCTTCATTGAATCTCAGATCTCCAGAAGATTCTGTAATATCTACCAGCAGAGCCATTTTAAATCTCTCAATTCCCACCCAGCGGAGTTTCCAAGGAAGTTGTAAGAGAATAACTCAAGGTTTTACGAATATAAAGTTGCAAGTAGATGGAGATGAGATCAGTTTAAACAATAAGAAGGAACTAAATCAGGGAATTGAAAATACTGAAGTCCCATATAGGGAACTACAGTATTTTCAATAGAGAAATTGACAGTGAGTGAATGAAATCCCATGGCTTGTTCTATTTTTGAACTGTTTTCATTCATGGTTTGAAAAAGATGTTTTGGCAGAATGTTTTCAGGACTGAATTTGTGGTCATGATTTTAAATTGACCTGTAAAGAGTAAACATGGCCTGCAAATCACCCCCTCCCCACCCTAAATACATGAATCGATGTATATCAAAGGTCAAAGGTATTTTATTAGTCACATTCACATACACCCAGGTGTAATGAAGTGAAATGCTTTTTGCCATTTTGCAGCACACAAAAAAAGAATACATACATAACACCAATAAGATTCTTAAAGACAAAGAACATTCCCCCACAATGGCTCCCACCATGAGGGAAGGCACAAAGTCCAGTCCTCAACCCCAGTTCACCCATAGTCGGGCCCATTGAGGCCTCCACAGTTGCCTCTACGGAGGCCCGATGTTCCAGGCCGTTCTCGCCGGGTGATGTTGCTCCGGCGTCGGGAGAGTCCTCCCAGCGGCTTGGGGACCCTGGAACGGCCGCTTCCGCACTGGAGGCCGCGGCTTCCGAAGCCAACAAGGCCGCGCCGGTTGCAGCTCCACAACTGGCGATCTCATCGAGAGATCCCAGGCTCCCGGTGTAGAGCTCAGCGCCGCCGCCCGCAGCTGGCCGCTCCTCAGACCCGCAGCTCCGCGATGTTTTACCCGGCGGTCTCAGCTCACCGGAGCTCCAGCGCAGCGACCCAGGCAAGGCATCGCCCGCTCCGCGATAGCGCTCCAGCGCTGTGCCGCCGCCGAAGCCGAGGTTCTGGCCGGTCCCCGATAGGAAACGCCGCTCCAGGCCCGCTGGTAGGCCGCGAGGACGGGTCGAAGCTGCAGCCCGGAGAAAAGCCGCCTCTCCGACCAGGTAGGGACCCTGAAAGGTAGTTTCCCCCTTCCCCCCCCCACCCCCCATAAATTAAGGTAAAGTTGAACCCTTTGGTTGGTAATTGGAAAGAAGTTCAATGGTAGCTGGAAGGACTGTAGGTGAAATCAGCATCTGCGGATGTAAAAAGGTGAAGTCCATGTTTCAGGTCGAGGCTCTGCATCAAGCCTGAGAGGGAAGAGGAAACATTGCCAGTATCTCGCAGTACAATGGAGAGCTGATAGGCGATAAGTGCAACAAAATGATGGGGGGGGTGGACAAATGGAGCCAAGTGAGGGGAATTCAGACAGGTGAAGAAACCGTGGGAACACCTTGAGTATGTGTGGAATGAAGCACTGGTGTGGCTTGTCTGAAAATACCTCAATTCATCCAATTCAAACAATTCAAACGTATGCAATACGAGTTGTTCTACCTGTCTGTATTTGGCCTCACCATAGCAACAAAGGACTGGTCAGTGTGGAAGAGTTAAATGACACAGCCAGAAGCTTGAGATGCTGTTGCATGCGGAGCCCAGGTGATCTTTAAAATAGTGCCTTTGTAGAATCTACTGAATCCCACGACAATTTAAAGAAATAACTCAAATAAAGCAAAGAAC
Source organism: Amblyraja radiata (assembly GCF_010909765.2). Taxonomy (NCBI): domain Eukaryota; kingdom Metazoa; phylum Chordata; class Chondrichthyes; order Rajiformes; family Rajidae; genus Amblyraja; species Amblyraja radiata. Next base: position 12,774,662 of record NC_045962.1, on the reverse strand, counting down.
AAACGACACTTAGCTGAGCCGGACACCTTGTGTCACGTTTATTCCAGAAGCCCCTTTTACCCACATTCTCACCAATCATAACCCGTGTGTAGATAAGACCAATGAGTGCGTCTGGCCATGGAGTTGTTACTGAGCACTTGTGGCTGGACCTTCCCCTGAGGCTGCTGGCGAGACGCCAGCGGTGACAGGCTGTATGCAAAACCAACGTGGGCGTGAAGGCGCCACAGCTTCATCTACAGTTGGATTCTCTATATCTCAAGTACAGAATACAATAGAGCAGGTTAGAAGAGGTGCAGCTGAATCTCTTCCACATTTGGAGGGGCTGTTTACGTCTCTGGGTGTCGGTGAGGGACGATATGAAGGGATATATGTTACACCGCCAATGGTTGCAGGGAAAATGCCAGGGAACAGGGAAGGGTGTTAGAGCGATACAGTGTGGAAACAGGCCCTTCGACCCAACTTGCCCACACTGGCCAACCTGTCCCAGCTACACTAGTCCCACCTGCCTGCAAATGGGTGGGAAAGGAAGATGGGTTTAGGAGGTCATGAAGAGAGATGTCCCTGAGGAAAGCAGAAATGGAAGGGAGCGGAGAGGGGGAGACATGGCAAGTGGTGGGATCACATTGGAGCTGAAAGGAATGGAAAGAGGTGATATGTTGGATGTGGAGCTTGGTGAGGTTAAAGGCGAGGACCAAGGGTGCTCTGTCTGTGGGTTGGGAGGGGGGGGGGGGGGGGGGGGGCAGCCTGCAGCTCACACACACACTAACCAACCCCCTTGATATTATATTAATATTATTCATTGGCTCATTTAACCCCATCTCGAGGGGCAGAGAGAGTGGGGCAGAGAGAGGGAGAGGGGGGGAGAGAGGAGAGGAGAGGGGGAAGGAAAGGGGGAGAGGGAGGGGAGAAGGGAGAGGGGGAGTGGGGGGAGAGAAAAAGGGGGAAGGAGAGGAGGGGGATAGGGGGAGGGAGAAGGCAGACTTGAATTCGGTGGGATTCTGTTCTTGCAATATAACTGATTTAGTTCTGGTAATGTAACTAATTCTGCTCTTGTACTGTTAGAACTGTTTGCTTGAATTGTGTGATCTAGTGTAATTTAAAAAAGTGTGATTTACCTTAGAGGATTGCAATTGAATGCTTCCATTTTATATTACAGTGTGTTTATGCATTATAATTATAAGCTGTATTATTTCTTGTTTGAGTGTGTTTTTGCTCTTGTGTTACAACTGTATTTGTTCTTGTTGAATCCAATTGTTTAAGTGCAGGTAATTTGCTGCTGTATTGTGTTTGCTTGGTCTTTGGAGAAGGTGATCCTGCCTGGAGTCGAAGTGTGTTCTCCGCTTTAAAAAGCCTGTGTGGATCTCTGTGTATGTAGGATTTGTGTGACTGGTTCTTGGGTACCCGTTTGAAAGAAGATAGACTTGTGTGGGAGACCAGCTAGGTGTTAGGAATTTTGCCTTTGTTTTGTGAAAGACTTATCTGCGAGAGACTTACTAGTGTGTTGGAAAACCTTTGGCCATTGTTTGGGAACGAGTTTAATAGCCTAGGGGATTGTGGGATTTGGCAATGTAGCAACAGTTAGGCAGCGAGGGAGTTGATGGGATTGTGGAGAACAGTGTGAGGAGCGGAGGGTGAATGGAGAGGCTGCGAGGATGGCAAGTTGGAAAGAAGCAACTTCAAAGCTTGGGATAGAACTGAAAGATGATGAAGTAAATCGACCTGTGGAATTCTCTGCCTCAGAGGGCGGTGGAGGCAGTTCTCTGGATGCTTTCGAGAGAGCTAGATAAGGCTCTTAAAAATAGTGGAGTCAGGGGATATGGGGAGAAGGCAGGAACAGGGTACTGATTGGGGATGATCAGCCATGATCACATTGAATGGCGGTGCTGGCTCGAAGGGCCAAATGGCCTACTCCTGCACCTATTGTTTATTGTCTATTGACCTCCAGGCACCAGGGGAGAAGGGTGTGTATATATAAGAAAGCATAAGGAACAGGAAAGAGATAGATCTCCTGAAGGGAAACTGGCACCTGTAAACTTAGAGCTTAAGGACCCGATGGTTGGCATTGATTTCGAAGGGGGAGAAGACGAATATTTGAAAGAGTGTTAAAATTAGAAGAAGTTTGCAGCCTCCACCATATTCCTCTTGCGTTCCCTGGGCTCCACTCACACATTGTATAGCTTGTGCACACAACCGACACTCAGAGCCTGCAGCACCTTAAACACCACCTGCAGATTCCACAATAAAGCCTGCTTTACAAACAGCAGTAACGCAAGTACAGGATTCCTTAACCCCGACTGCTCCACTGATGACAGACAGTCCAGTAGCTCAGGGTACCAGGAGTAAAACAAAAAAGATAGCTCCAGTAGTTAAGGACAAAGAATTTAAAGGAATAGTACAACCACCAGAGTATTTTTGCGAGCCCAAGCCTAGACGGATTAGACGAGTAGCGAGAGATCAGAGAGAGTCGTTTAGAAAGTACCGTACTCCCCCTAATGAAGAGGAAGACATATCTGAGGGTGAGACAATAGCTGGAGACATCGAAGGAGATCCCGAAATGGCAAAAATTCTGATGGCAGTGTTAAGCAACATCCCTGACAGAAAGAAATCACCTGCTTCCTTTGTAGATTACTTACGAACTACAATGCATGTGTATCATGCAGACTCCCGAGATCTATGGGCTGTGATACAACAGATAATTACTGATTGTTTAAGAAGGAACTGCAGATTTAGTCTGTTTGAACTGTTTTATTGTAATGTTCTTTTTACAAACATGTTTCTCGGGGTATGTAAATCTACATTTTATTAGTTGCTAAACCAAGTGCAGACCCGTTGGGTCTGTTTCCCCAACGCGCGTTTGCGGGGGGGGGGGGGGGGGCTGCGGCATCACACTCACACTAACCACCCCCCAAACACACAGGTGGGCGGAGGGGGAGACGGGGTGGGAGGGGAGAGGGGGAGGAGGAAATGGGAGAGATTTGGGAGGGAGAGCAAAGCGGGGTAGTGGGTGGGAGAGGGGTAGCGGGGAGTGGTGCAAGAGAGAGGGGAAGGGGGTGGGGAGGAGATGGGGGTGAAGAGGGGTGGGAGAGGGGGGAGAGAGGGGGTGGGAGGGAAGGAGGGAGAGGGGTGGGAGGGAAGGAGGGAGAGGGGTGAGGAGAGAGGGAGATGGAGAGGGGGGGAGAGAGGGGGGAAGGGGAGGATGAGAGTGGGGTGGGGGAGGGGAGGAGAGGGGTTGGGGAAGGGGAGAGGGAGGAGGGAGGGGAAGGAGGAGTAAGAAGGGGAAGGGGAGAGGGGGAAGAGTGTGGAGAGAGGGGTGGAGTGGTAGGGGGTGGGGGATGAGTGGGATGGGAGGGGGAGAGGGGTAGGGGGGAGAGAGGGGAAATAGTGGTGAGGGAGAGGGGAGGGTAAGAGTGCGGAAGAGGGGCAGAGGGGTAGGGAGAGTGGTGGAAGAGGCAGAGATGGGTTGGAGGGAGAGGTGGGGGGAGAGAGGGGTGGACGTTGGGGTGGGAGGGGAGGAGATGGGTGGGAGGGGAGGAGAGGGGAGAGAGGGGGGAAAGGGAGGAGGAGAGAGGGGTGCGGGAGGGGTTGAGAGAATGTGGGGGTGGGGGGAAAGAGGGGGAGAGAGGAGAGAGGGAGGGGAGGATGGAAGGGAGGGAGGAGGGAAAGGGGGAAGAGTGGAGGGAGGGGGAGAGGGGTAGGGGGGAGAGAGGGGGAAGTGTGTGGAGGGAGGCGGAGAGCGGGGGTAGAGTGGGGAGGGAGATGGGTGGGGGGAGATAAGTGAAAGAATGGGGAGGGAGGGGTGGGGGAAGGGGAGAGAGGGAGGAGGAGGGAGGAGGAGGCGTAGGAACGGGAAGGAGGAAGGAGAGGGTGAAGGGAGGGGGAGAGTGGTAGGGTGGCGGGGAAGAATGGGATGGGAGGGGGAGAGGGGTGGGGGAGAGAGGGTAGAGAGTGGGGAGGGAGGGAGGGGGAGAGGGGCAGCGGGAGTGGTGGAAGAGGGACAGGGGAGCAGCGGAAGAGGGACAGGGGGGTAGGGGGCAAGGGGAGAGAGGGAAGGGGGTGGGAGGAGGAGGGGGAGGAGAGGGAGATGGAGAGGGGGAGGAGAGAGGGGTGGGGAGAGAGGTGTGGGGGAGGGGGAGGGAGGCGAGGAGGGAGATGGGTAAGGGGTAGAGGGGGAAGAGTGGGAAGGAGGGGGAAGAATGGGGAGAGGGAAGGGGTTGGGGTAGAGGGATGGGAAGAGTGGGGAGGGAGGGGGAGGGGGAGTGGTGGAAGAGGGGTAGGGGAAGGGGGCGGGGGAGAGAGGGAAGGGGGTGGGGTAGAGAGAAGGGGGGTGGGGGAGAGAGGGATGGGAGAGGGAGAGGGGTGAGGAGAGGGAGATGGAGAGGGGAGGAGAGAGGGATGGGGGTGGGGGAGAGAGGGATGGGGAGGGGGAGAGAGATGTGGGGGAGGGGAGTGAGGGATGGGGAGTGAGGGGAGGGAGATGGGGTAGGGGAGGGAGGGGTAAGTGTGTGGAGGGAGGGGGAGAGGGGTGAGGGAAGTGGGTGGGGGAGAGAGGGAAAGGGGTGGGGGAGGGAAGGGGGGTGGGGGAGAGAGGGAAGGGGGTGGGAGGAGGAGGGAGATGGAGAGAGGGATGGGGAGGGGGAGAGAGGGATGGGGAGGGGAGAGAGGTGTGGGGGAGGTGGGGGGTGAGGGATGTGGTAGGGGAGGGAGGGCTATAACTGTGGAGGGAGGGGGAGAGGGGTGGGGGGAGAGACAGGAAATAGTGGGGAGGGAGAGTGGAAGGGGGAGGGGTAGGGACAGTCCATCTGTTCCCCATTCCCTTTCACTCCCAATCCTCTTTCTCTATTCCCACACACGTGATGACGGGGTGGGGGGTGCGGCGTCACACTAACCACCTGGGTCTATTGGGTCTGTTCCTCCAAAGCACGGTTGCGGGGTGGGAATCTGGCTGGGGCTGGGGCTGGTGCAAAGGCATATGTAAATGGATCCATTCCGATTGGACATCTGTGAGCATTGGGCATTGTGACATCACAGGATGGAACGAATCAAAAGGCAGAAAGGCAGCCGGACGGACGCCGGACGGCAGGCGGCAGCCACACAGTTTTAAATATAGACTAGACCAAGTGCAGACCCGTTGGGTCTGCTCCCCCAATGGTGTGATCCCCCAACCCAATATTCCACCATGCACTCGTCTCCTCCAATGGAACTGAAGCCGTTCCCAAATGTAAGATTCCAGCACTCCCCTGCCTCCCTCAGCAGTGGATTTAAAAAAAAATCCAATTGCACCTCCCCTGCCTGCTGCAGCAGTGAAAGGTTCAGAGTGTTCCTGTCTTGCAAGTTTGTTTCGAAGTGTGTTGGAAGCTGATAGGAAGGAGCAGCCGTCAACAAATCAAAAGGCAGAAAGTCAACGAAGAACAAATCAAAAGGCAGAAAGTCAACGAATCAAAAGGCAGACAGGCAGCCGGACGGCAGCCGATCGGATGGCACGAGAGTTTTAATAGTATACTAGACCAAGTGCAGACCCGTTCCCCCAATGGTGTGATCCCCCAACCCAATATTCCACCATGCACTCGTCTCCTCCAATGGAACTGAAGCCGTTCCCAAATGTAAGATTCCAGCACTCCCCTGCCTCCCTCAATTGCACCTCCCCTGCCTGCTGCAGCAGTGAAAGGTTCAGAGTGTTCCTGTCTTGCAAGTTTGTTTCGAAGTGTGTTGGAAGCTGTGTCGAAGTGTGTTGGAAGCTGATAGGAAGGAGCAGCCGTCAACAAATCAAAAGGCAGAAAGTCAACGAATCAAAAGGCAGAAAGGCAGCCGGACGGACGGCAGCCGGACGGATGGCACGAGAGTTTTATAGATAGATAGAAGATAGATAGATTTAAGTTATGACATCGGATGGAAGCTGCATACCTAAATCTCGTTGCACTTATGTGCAATGACAATAAAAATTATTATTATTATTAGATGCTGGAAAATCTAAGGTAGACAAAAATGCTGGAGAAACTCAGCGGGTGCAACAGCATCTATGGAGCGAGGGAAATAGGCAACGTTTCGGGCCGAAACCCTTCTTCAGACAGATAATTACTGATGGTAGAAAGAGGGAAGATGCAGTTTTAACTGCACTTGCCAATACTCTTCTGAAGCCTACAGATATCTCAAAGATTCTGGATGTGAGACCGAAAAAGGGAGAGGGAGTAGATGAATTCTTGGAAAAGGTTTCTGAGTTATACATGGATCAAACAGGGGATCTGAATTTCAGGAATAGGACAAATTCTCCTGAGTACTGTGCAACCTTACTGAACTGCCTTCCAACTAATGTGGCTGAATTGATTAAAACTAATAATATGGACTGGTTGGAAAATAGTCCCAGTCAGATGGCCAGAGCGGTAAGATACCACTGGAAAGATGTCAAAAAGCAGGAAGGTCAGCCTGCATTAAAAACAAAAACAGGGTACGTGGTTAAAAAGGAGGCGCCAAGCTCTGACTCAGGACCATCGAGTCCTCAAATGTTAGCAAAGAATGGAATGGGAGAAATTAGAGAGCCAGAGTATTTAGATCGTTATTACAATAATATACCTGCCTTAGAGCCAACTTTATTGGGACCAAATTGTAGAAGACATTGAATAAGGGGACTGTACTTATACGAATAAGAATGTACGAATAAGGGGACAGTGCTGTACTTGTGGAGGAGTAGGTCACTGGAGCAGGGAGTGCCCATCGAGAAGACAGAATAGAGCAGAGTATGAGAAGAACAAACAAAAAGTAATAAAGAAACTAAGAAGGGAAAGAAAGTAACTGTTAGTGATGTGAGAGAACGAAGTGGGAAATCAAAATGTTGGAGGAAATCAAAATGTTGTTCAAACTAGTTGAAGGAAAGGATGGAGCTGCAGAATACACTGAGGTACCAGTAAGATTAAAGAAAATTATCCGGCAAGTGCAAGAGACCCAGGAGCAATGGTGGAAAGGACAGTTCATGGCAGACCCGAACAATCATAGAGCAAAATGTATCTAATTAAAATGTTGTTGAGTTCTAGTAGGCCTCCAGGACAGTGTTACCTACCTACGTCATCATCTGGGGAGTGAGGTATACGAGTATCAACCTCAAGAATGGGCAGAAGGCACAGCTCAGGTAGAACATCAATCCCATCCAAGTAGCTCCCCAGAGAGAGATAATACTTTTCCTTTAATATCCAAGAAGACCACAGGCTATCAACAGCATTGACAGATTGATTCGTGGAATGCCAGAATAAGACTGCCAGTCAATCTATAAGAACTATAGAGGTTGCTCCTCACAGTAACATCCCTACTCTTGCAGTTCCGAAACCGGAAGAAGAAGGCCAATATAGACTGGTACAAAATCTAACAGCAATTAACTTAGTTGTAAAGCTGCTCCATACATGCGCTAATGCCAAACCCTGCTAACATCTTAACTCAGAGAAATTAAGGAGTTAACACTTCATACCAGTGAAGAAGATGAATCGAGTCTCAGTGAATTAAGAAGGTACAGGAATCCTCCAAAGATTAAAAGAGATCACTGAGGCAGGCTCCAACTTTGGAAAGATCATTGTACAAGCTTCTAGCTCTACTGCGTTGTTTGTCTGAATGGACTACCTCAAGTCTGACACAAAAACATGGGAATGGACATAGCTCTGTAGCCAGGGGACACCCACTCTGCACCCTGGACGCATTTTAAGGGACTGTGCAGAGCAACTAAAAGATGTCTGCCGACATTTTTAACATCTCACTCAGCCAGGCAGTAGTGCCCAACTGTCTCAAAAGTGCCACCATCATTCCCATCCCGAAGAAACCCAACCCAGCCTGTCTCAATGACTTTCGTCCAGTAGCACTCACACCCATATTAATGAAGTGTTTTGAGCGGCTGGTCATGCAGCACATCAAAAACTATCTCCCTGCCAAACTGGACCCACTGCAGTTCGCTTACAGAGCCAACTGATCCACAGAGGACGCAGTCTCTACAACACTCAACCTCCAACTATCACATGTCGACCGGAAGAACACCTATGCCAGGATCCTCTTATAGACTTCAGCTCCGCTTTTAACACAATCATCCCACAGCAGCTGGTGGAGAAGCTGAAGCTGTTGAAGGTGGACACTGGCACTTGCAACTGGCGCAGCGGCAACAGACAGTCAGGGTGGGCAGTCGGACATCAAGAACCATCGCAGTGAGCACTGGCTCACCCCAAGGCTGTGTCCTGAGCCCCCTGCTGTTCAGTCTGCTTACTCATGACTGTACTGCCAGACTCAGCAATAATTATATCAACAAGTTCGCTGATGACACAACAGTGGTGGGTCTCATCAGTGACAACAATGAGTCGGCATGCAGGATGGAGGTGGAGCTGCTTACAGAGTGGTGCAGATCTCACAATCTCACCCTCAACGTGGAAAAGACAAAGGAAATGATGATCGATTTCAGGAGGGCTGGAAAACACCATCACACTCCGCTCCATATTGATGGTGCTGCTGTGGAGAGGGTCAGCAGTGTGAAGTTCTTGGGACATCACCTGGCGGATGACCTGACCTCAACGAACAACACCACAGCAGTGATCAAAAGAGCTCAGCAGCGGCTCCACCCTCTCCGGAGACTAAGAAAAGCAGGTCTCCCTACTGTTAATCTAAGGACCTTCTACTGGGGCACCATCGAGAGTATATTGACCTATGGCATCACTTCCTGGTTTGGGAGCTGCAAGGCATGAGTAAAACCAACTCAACAGGGTAGTGAAGACAGCCAGTAGGATCATTGGTGCCCCACTCCCTTTCCTGTTGGAGATCTAGCAGAAGCGGAGCATCAGCAGAGCCATCTCCATTATTAAGGACCCCTATCATCCATCACACCACATCTTCTCCATTCTGCCATCTGGGAAGAGGTACAGGAGCATCAGCTGCAAAACCAGCAGGATTCTACACAGCTTCTTCCCACAGGCAATAAGACTGGTTAACGGACTGTGTCCCCTCCCCATACATCATACACCAACACATCTAACCTCGCCCATACTTTGACAGCTAGGCACCTGTCAAAGTAAAGCCACTGTTCGGTCTGAATGTCTGTTTTTATTTCAATTTTTAGGCCTATTTTAGATATGGTAATTGTAATTTTTAATTTTAATTTTTAAAGCTATATGTATTTATTCTGTTTTTATTAACTGCACTGACGGGAACTGATTGAGAAACAATTTTTCGTTTCATCTGTGTATGTAAGTACTCAGTTAAAATGACATTAAAGTAAATACTGAATACTGAATACTGAATTCTAACTGCCATGTATAATAGTTTACAGCCGGCTGCAAATTTGACCCTCTAGCAGGAAATTGTAGGACATAGCTCATATCCAGTGGCAGCATAATTGGAACAGCTCCAACACCTAGCGCTTAACAACGGCGCACCAGAATAGTATGGGATCTATCTCGGAAATAATTGAAAACTTTGATTTAGGCACTGTACATAAATTAACTCAGCATATGTCAGCATTGTCTCACTCCCAGAAGAGCAGTCAGAAGTGGTACAGGACTGTTTAGTGATCATCAAGGAGAGGACATCTGTGAGACAGGACTTAAGAGATGCACCCATAGAGGACCTGGATATGACTTTGTATGTAGATGAAAGTTCATCTATCGAACCATGAGGAGAGAAATTGTCTGGGTATGTAATTATTAATTAGGATGGGAGAAATGTAGAAGCCACCCTATTCAGCACAATAGGCTGAATTATTTACTATAATTTGGGATTGCATTATTGGAAAATTTGAGGATAAATGTTTACACAGTTTTTCGATACGCATTTGGAGTAGTGCATGATTTTAGACAATGATATGAAAATAGGAGATTTCTGGCTTCAACAGGAACTCAAATATCAAACAAACAATTGGTGACAGATTTATTGAAGGCCTTAATGCTACCCAGACAAATTTCTGCTATGAGATGTGAATGCACACAAGAGGACATACCCGAACAGATATCAAGAATCGCTGTGCTGATCTGACAGTGAAAGAAATACCCTGGGAACGTAGGAGGGTGGTACAAAAAAGAATGATGAGGCAGACTAGAAGTTTGAATAACAAGTCCCCCTCGGAGAAGTTGATGCTAACCACCCAGGAGGTTATTTAGTTGCAGGAGTAGGCTAGTGAAAAGAAGTCTGAAGAAGGGTTTAGGCCCGAAACGTTGCCTATTTCCTTCGCTCCATAGATGCTGCTGCACCCACTGAGTTTCTCCAGCATTTTTGTGTACCTAGTGAAAAGAAAGAACTACTATTGCCTATGGGTCTGTTAAAAATATTATAGAAGGATTACATCAAATTAGAGGAGGTGCCAAGGTTATAGTTACGTGTTTGTCAAAGTCGATGCATTCGGCCGGTAGATCAAAACGTACCCAACCCTTGATAATAAAGCCACTGTTATCAAGGAGTTAAAATAAAATTTATCCCTAGATTTGGCATCCTTATTCGACTTAGTTTAGATAATGGTTCATATCTTTTTTCAATTCAATTCAATTCAACTTTATTGTCATTGCACAGATACAAGTATAGGTATAACGAAATGCAGTTTAGCATCTGGTCATAGTCATAGTGCAAGATAGTAGAAGTAGAAAATAAAAATACAGAATAAGCATACAATAGAGTAAAAGAGTACTGGTTAACAATGTGTGGAATGTGGATGGATTAGAAAACAAAACTGGTACATAGGCAAATACTGTATACAAATGGGAGAGACTAAAGATATCTAGCGACGGGACTCCGAGTTCAGCAGTGTAATACTGTTATTGAAAAAGCTGTTCCTCATCCTGCTTGTGCGAGACCTGAGGCTCCTGTACCGCCTCCCTGAATGGAGGAGGGCAAACAGTCCATGGTTAGGGTGGGAGGGGTCCTTGATGATTTTCCCGGCCCATCTCCCGGCAGACTTCCCTCAGTGACATCACTTTACTCAACAAGACTCACCAGAAAGGCCAAAAAAATCATAGCAGACCACTTTCACCCGGCACATTACCTCTTTAATCTTCTCCCATCAGGAAGGAGATATAGAAGCATTAAAAGTAAAACATCTCGCTTCAGAGACAGCGCCTACCTCCAAGCCATCAGATATTTGAATTTGCACTAATCACTCTGCACTTTCTTTTGCACTTGCACTTACGCTTAACATGACGCTGCTGGGTACTGTCCTTCCTGTATATATTGTCCTTCGTACGGTATTGTCTGTATTATTTATTGTGGTGTATGTGGTGGTTGTGTTGTACTGTATTGTATCTGTCTGAGAGCGAACCAAGACACATTCCTATCAACTTGTTGACATGGCAATAAACTTCTTGAATCTTGAATCTCAGACACCGTTTTCGGTGGAGGGCATCCATGGCAGGGAGCGGGGCACCGATGATGTGCTGAGCGGTTTTCACCACCCGTTGTAGTGCCTTCCTGTCAGCTGCGGTGCAACTGCTGTACCATACCGTGAAGCAGGTGGTCAGGATGCTTTCGATGGTACAGCGGTAAAAGTTGCTCAGGATCTGGGGGGACAGGTGAGCTTTCTTGAGCCTCCTCAGGAAGTAAAGGCGCTGCTGCGCCTTTTTGATCAATTTGGTGGTATTGAGGGATATTATTGGAACAAATTAATAAAAATTATGTGAACAGCTGGGCATCCAGCAGCAATTGCACTGTGCTTATCGACCACAAGCTGCTGGACTTGTAGAAAGGGAAAATCGGACCCTTAAAACTAAATTGGCTAAATTGAAGGCAGAGACTAGAATTGGTTGGATTAAATGACTTCCCACAGCTTTATTTCAGTTGCGAGTCTCGCCTGCAGGGAAATCGAGACTGACTCCATCTGCAATTGTTCATGGTAGACCCCCAAGAACATCTTGGAACCAGAATGCAATGAAAGTTATAAATTTCCATCATATGACTGCGGAGATGACCGACTACATTCTGCTTTGACTCCAGCGTTAAAAGAATCCCATTGTAGAGTAAGAGCAGCATATAACGAAGTGCATTTGTTGACAACTTTGACTAAAGTGGAGCCTCGAGACAGTTCTTGTAAAGAACTGGGTAAGGAAAGGGTTGGAGGTTCGCTGGGAAGGACCATACCAGGTACTCCTAACGATCCCAACGGCCGTGAAAGTAGAGGGCAAGAATGCATGGGTGCATCTTCACCACTTTAAGAGCATCAGTGGGGTTGTAGGCTGTTAACTTGCTTTACTCCAGATTCTCTTGGGAACTTTATACTCTGCAACGAGTCAGTAACAGGCGGACTTATCAAGATGGATGGAGGGGATTCATGCCCACAAAAACTCGGGAGGTGAAGGCTCCTCAGACGGAAATTATTAAGCTACGCCCATGTAAACTCAGGAAGCTTGATGAAATTCTGGGAAAACACATCATCCTCTTCTTATTAGAAAAGTAAAGTAATATAGTATAGTAAAGTAATCATTATTGTGTTTTGGTTATCATTAATGATGAGAGTTATCATAAATGATAAAATGGATGAATGTTAATATTGGCTAAATTAAAGAGGTCCCAAAATGGAGGATCTTTGCATTTGCAGGCCCTGCTTAGCCTCTTTCTGCGAAAGTTGCAAGCTGAGAGTCATGGCTCCAAGGAGTCTGGACCCCAGGTGGAAGTTTATGATAAAGAGAGATCCAGATGTCTTTACTTTCATAAAATGTATGAGGGTTTGCAGAAAGAGAAAAGAAGGTCTGCAAATGCATAGTGGGTTTTGGTTATAGAAGGGGGTGTGAAAAGGTGTTGTTAATAATGTTGCAAGGTGTTTGTGCTGCTGTTTGATGATTGGCTGAAGTGTGAAGCCTTGTTTAAATTGTTCATACTACCAGGGAAAATGTTGCATTACTTAGTTGACTTCCTTCCAGAAGCTTCTGTAGAAACATTGTAATGGGATACTTTGTAATTGGGTTAGGGAACTATCAATAACTGCATAATGTGATTGATATGTGTGATTGGTTAGTAGGGGTTGCCTCCCCCAAGTAATGTCACGCCCTTTGTTTGGAAGGGTATAAGAGGGTGGGTAATTATTTGGGGTGTGTCGGTTGATTGTGACTTCTGTTCTGTTTGCATGAGATATTGTTGTCTTGCGTGAGTGGATCGGCAACCGTTCCTGCAGTTTGTTCTTCAATAAAGTAAGGTTTTGGAACCAGAGTTTGACTAAACCAGGCTAAGGGGGTAAAAGTCTAGACCGGAATTTACATGTGTAGATCTCACGAAAATCTTAGGGACAAATGTTGTGTTTCACTTACCATCTTCTGGTGGATACATGTAATTCCGGTCCTCCAGCACTTCATAATCAAATGTGAGCAGATCGATGGGAATGGTATATTTTCTGGCATAATTTTGCTGTCCCCCTGTCAAAAATGCTTGCGTGAAGAAAAAACCTGACAACCAGAAGATGGGAGGAGCTCCAATTTCGAACCAGTCCTGGCACATGGAAAATAAAAAGCAGAATGATCAGTGGGGAACATTCATCCCAACAATTCCAATTAATGTATTAGTTGAATTATGATTTGTGCTTTCACTCCAGATAGTTCAAACCGTAGAGCGTATCTATATTCAACCTATTGTTCAGCTATCGCAATCACCTAGATCATTAAAGTTATGTTTAAAAAGGAACTGCAGATGCTGGAAAGATCGAAGGTAGACAAAAATGCTGGAGAAACTCAGCGGGTGAGGCAGCATCTATGCAGCGAAGGAATAGGTGACGTTTCGGGTCGAGACCCTTCTTCAGACTGATGTGGGGGTGGGGGGGCGGGAAGAAGAAAGGAAGAGTCGGAGACAATAGGCTGAGGGAGAGCTGGGAAGGGGAGGGGAAAGAGGGAGAAAGCAAGGACTGCGTGAAATTGGGGAAGTCAATGTTCATACCGCTGGGGTGTAAACTACCCAAGCGAAATAAGAGGTGCTGCTCCGTCAATTTACAGTGGGACTCACTCTGGCCATGGAGGAGGCCCAGGACAGAAAGGTCAGATTCCGATTGGGAGGGGGAGTTGAAGTGCTGAGCCTCCGGCAGAACAGGTTGGTTATTGCGAACTGAGCGGAGGTGTTGGGCGAAGCGATCGCCCAACACCAAGGTCCTAAATAGTCTTTCCAGGTGCAGCAGAGGTTCACCTGCACCTCCTCCAACCTCATCTATTGCATCTGCTGCTCTAGGTGTCAGCTGCTCTACATCGGTGAGACCAAGCGTAGGCTTGGCGATCGCTTTGCCCAACACCTCCGCTCAGTTCGCAATAACCTACCTGATCTTTTTCCAGAACTGTGGTTGCTCTTTTATGTACTTATTGGCAAACTGTAACCTGGTTATCCTATTTTTACGGCTAACCAGTGGTTTGCATCTTGCAGTGTAGCCTCTGTATTTCTGTTCATGAGGTCTTCTGCAGACAGTGGTCATTGACAAATCCACACCTGACTCCTGAAGAGTGTTTCTGATCTGTCGGACAGGTGTTTGGGGAGTATTATAGAAATAATTATTCTGTCTCAGCTGTGGAGGTCTTCCTTGGCCTGCCAGTCCCTTTGCGATTAGTAAGCTCACCAGTGCTCTTTTTCTTCTTAATGATGTTCCAAACAGCTGATTTTGGTAAGCCTAAGGTTTGGCTGATGTCTCTCTAACAGTTTTATTCTTATTTATCAGTCTCATAATGGCTTCTTTGACTATCATTGGCACAACAGCAATAAAAGTTTCCAAAGGTGATGGAAAGACCGGAGGAAAGACTGTGCTGAGAGTTCTCTTTTACCTGCATTAAGGAGGCATTTAAACACACCTGAGCAATTACAAACACCTGTGAAGCCATGTGTCCCAAACATTATGGTGCCCTGAAATGGGGGGACTATGTATAAACACGGCTGTAATTTCTACATGGTGAAACCAAAATGTAAATCAATTAATAAAATCTGACAATGTGCACTTTAACCACATGTGATTTTTTTCTATTACAAATTGTGGAGTACCGAGGCAAATAAATAAATGATGGGTCTTTGTCCCAGACATTATGTAGGTATGTTGCAAAGCCTACCTGAAGCGTCGTTGAAGATCTGCTGCTGAGGCTGTGCGCGATTTTGGCGCCGTTTAGAGGGGGCGGGTTTAAAACGCGATTTTCTCTAAGCTGTTCCAATCGAAAATGTTCAGCCTAGTTAATTATTAACGAAAAATCGCTGGAAGACCCCATCGCAAAAGCTATTATTAGGTTTAAAGGCCTTGAATAATAGTTATAGTAGTTTAAAAATCAATCTTTAAACCCGCGACCGTCATCAACCGCAGGGTCTCATAAAGAAAATAGCAGAAGGTAGGTTGTATATATTTACATTAAAAAGGGCTTCTAAAGATCCTTTTATACAAAATTTAATATTGCGAGTAGCTCAATTTGGGCCCATTATATCGCGCAGTATTTTTCTGGGCATTTGAGGCACAAATCTACCGCAATGTGAACGTTCTAAACCAGCGCGTTCCACAGGGACCCACTGGAAAGCTGATTTAAATGGGCATTTATTTACAGCAATTGAACACTGAATTCCTTCCATTTGGCCTATAAATTAATGTAAATGAGATTTAAAAATCATGTTTTATTGTGAATTATTTGTGAATATTATTTGGACATTTAGGCTATTTAAAAATGTTAATCATTTATTAAGAAATAGATAGATGTTTAGATCTAGTAATTGAAGTCTGAAATTAGCTACAATTAGGTAACTAACTAATTATATGCTTTAATTTCAGGTCATCCAAGTAAGATTATTTTATATTTGTTTCAGAATGCTTCAATCTATGATAACTGAAAATTTCATTCAGTTCTCTTAATTTTTAAGAAAGTTATGGGCTTTTGACTGTTCACGATCACAACTTTTTTGTTATGTCCATAGAAAATCAATAGGGAACAAGATGCTCATTTCCGAGTATGAAAATGGCCATAACTTTTTAAATACTTGAGATATGAAAGTGAATTAGATGTCAAATTAAACTTATTTTTATGCTTTATCTGATGGGATAAATTACAGACTTGATTTTTAAAATCTCAAAATTTTGTAACATTGCTACATTATGGAGGGCACGGTATGTCTGAATCGCCAAGTGGGATTCCGAAAACCCAATGTTCTCATGAGGTTTGATACCTACTTTGCATCCAGGTATTGTTTAATTCAGGGGCAGCCAACCATGGATCAATTCCTGAAATTGAAATTGAGGGCGGCATGGTGGTGAAGTGGAAGAGTTGCTGCCTTACAGTGCCGGAGTTCCATCCAGACTACTGGTGCTGTCTGTACGGAGTTTGTACGTTCCCTCCGTGACCTGCATGGGTTTTCTCCATGATCTTCGGTTTCCTCCCACACTTCAAAGACGTACAGGTCTGTAGGTTAATTGTCTTGGTGTAAATGTAACTTGTCCCTAGTGTGTGTAGGATAGTGCGAGTGGGCGGGGATCGCTGGTCGGTGCAGACTCGGTGGGCCGAAGAGCCTGTTTCTGCTCTGTATCTCTAAACTAAACTAAATGCTTTGTAGCTTCACATTCATTAGATTTAGCAACACTAACACCATAACCTGTGGCATAAGCAGATTATTGGAAACAGATCATGCAGAGAGGTTGCAATGAAAACTCAGGAGAAAAAAAAGAATTTAATCACAGGAAAGCACTTTATGAGAATCTGATATATGAATGAAGCTCCCTATAAAAATCAATTATTGATTTTTTTTTCAAAGCACAAAGCGTCAAAATTGCCAATATCCCTACATTGATATGCTCTAGAAAGAGAAGAAGGTTATTTACATAATCCTGTGCAAATATAACATATAGATAGACACAAAATGCTGGAGTAGAAGGGTCTCGACCCAAAACGTCACCCATTCTTTCTCTCCAGAGATGCTGCCTGTCCCGCTGAGTTACTCCAGCATTTTGTGTCTATCTTTGGTGTAAACCGGCATCTGCAGTTCCTTCCCACACACTAATATAACACTTTCACAGCTCTAATGTAATAAAAGCATTTCTATTTTAAAGTTCCTTTTATTTGTACTTGCATCAAATTTTGTCTGTTGCTATTCTGATCCAAATCAGCTCAGCAAAAGCTCAAGGGCGACCAAAATCGATAAATGGAATGCCTCATTAAAGCTGCACGGGGTGTCATCTTTCCAAATGCCAAAATGTCATCTTTTTTCAACTCATACTTCAATACCCAATGAATTTCACACCTCCATAAATATATTATTTAGTTTTATCCAATTCATGAAATACTTCCCAGAGGACATAATTAAAAGTCTGTAGACAAAAGGAGACTAATTGCACGATAGCATCCTGCTATCGTGCAATTCGATTCCCATTATTCAGTTTCCTTGGGAGTACAGGTATCAGGTATTTCTGTTTTCTCTCCATTTCTACTGGAACTTAAATCCTCATATAATACGCATCTTGTGAAATCTCTGATTCATTTTCAAGTTCAGGAGTTAGTGATTATAAAAACATACCTTAGAGATCAGACCATATCAGACATGCATTTTTATAGTCTAGCTTCATTTTTGCTTAGTAATTGCATTCCACAAAGATAATTCAGTCCTGGCTTTCAAGAAATCAAAAATTCTTCATGGTGTTACAGTAATGTCAACAGTTTAAACCTTCACACTGATGTATGCATATTTTTATTGGAAAACTAGCTGTGTTTGTTTCGCAGGTCAACAAGTGGCTCTATTGCAAATATATACAGCTGTGTTGTGTATGCAATGTTGACATTGGTGCAGGCTTAGTTTTATTCACACTGCACCATTGACTGGTTGACCTGATATAAATTGTCAGCAAAATGCTGGATTTTGTTAAAAAATAATGTGGAAATAAGGCCACTTAAGAAATCAAATATGATAAGACAATGTCAACATGATCCATGAAAGGGAAATTGTGTTTGACAATACTAAAAGTATTCTTTGAGAAATTAACAATTACAAAAGAATGAAGGGAGTTAGTAGATGTAGTATATCTTGGTTTACAAAGACATTTGCTCAGATACCACAATAAAAAACTCACCGAATTGTAATGCATTAGCATGGATTAATCTGAAGCAATGAAATTAATAATTGATCTGACTCCTACAGAGGCACATCACATAGAAATAGGCCCAACCACCAACTGATGCCACACCAACCAACAAATTCCCATCAATGTGAAGTGGGAGTTTATGTTTTTGAAGTTTCAGCCTAACGAATGCTTTGACGATCTTGCTCAATTCTAAATGGGTTACAGGCTTCTCAGTATGGAATTAGTAAATCAATCCTAGCCTGTTCTTTGCACAAGAAAGTTGTTGTAATTTGTTAGGCACAATCTCCCATGTACAAAATCACGCTGACTATCCTTAATCAGGTCTGTCTATCCAAATGTATATATATATATGTTTTATCCCTTAGAATCCTCTCCAGTAACTTACCTTCCCTTATCACATTCTCCACAGCCAACAATGGACCATTGTGGGCTCCACATTTCCTTGCTCATCGTTGCTGGCTTTGATTTGTTCATTTGCATACCTTTCATTCATTTGTTTTTTGTACTTTTTCCACGTCTCTAGATCACTCTCCCGACTCTCAGTCTGAAGAAGGATCTCGACCCGAAACACCACCTTTTCTCCAGCGATGCTGCCTGACTCGCTGAGTTACTCCAGCATTTTGTGGGTATCTACCACAGATGTTAGGCTCACTGGTCTATTGTACCCAGGCTTTTCCTTTAAATAGAAGCACAAATATAGCCGCTCTCCAATCATTCAGCACCTCGCGTGTGTCCAACGATGATTCGTATATCTCAGCCAGGGTCCCCGCCATTTCTTCTCTAGCTTCCCACCGTGTTCTTGGATATGTCTGATCGGGCCTGGGAGATTTGTATCGACTTTCATATGCACTAGGATGTCCAGCACCTCTTTGAATGTAATACAGATTGTCCTCAAGACATCTCCATCAACTGTCCCAAGTTCCCTCACCTTCAGGTTTCTCTCCATTTTGGCACATGCCATCGATTAAGTGTTGATAGCTTTAAGTGTTGATAATCCTACAACAGTACACAATGTAGCCAACTTTTGCCGGTGATAGTGGTGCTGAATGTTTATCCTAGTGGTGGTTAAACTATAGGTTTTCCATACGACATGCTGTTGCACCCAACCAGAGTTAGAACATTCAATTTAATTTCGGAATCATGCCTTCAGGCAATGGGGAGACGTTGGAGGCATCAGTGGGTGAGTCACATCTGTCCTGTTCTAACAGACACACTATTTGTGTGCCTGATACAGGTGAGCCTCTGGTCATTGGAACCCCCAAAATACATTGATAGTCAACAATTCTGTTACAGCAATGAGAGTCAGATAGTATATTCTTCTTATTTGTTGTACCACAACCTTGCATCCATGTTACGCACAACTCGGGGGTGGCACAGTGGCGCAGCGGTTGAGTTGCTGCCTTACAGCGCCGGAGACCCGGGTTCGATCCCGACTACGGGTGCTGTCTGTACGGAGTTTGTACATTCTCCACGTGACTGCTTAGGTTTTCTCCGAGATCTTCGGTTTCCTTCCACACGCCAAAGACGTACAGGTATGTAGGTAAATTGGCTTGGTAAATGTAAAAATTGTCCCTAGTTTGTTTAGGATTGTGTTAATGTGCGGGGATCGTTGCTCGGCGCGGACTCAGTGGGCCGAAGGACCTGTTTCCACGCTGTATCTCTAAACTTCACTGCCCAGGCCTTGCTGCTGTAATGAACTGCATCACTTTTAGAAGAATAAGAAATGTAGCTGATTGCAGTAATGATCAGCAAATAACTAATGAAATAACCAAAAGGTCCTTCATGAAAGAATTTAAGATAATTTTTTGTTTTGCTTTCACAGATGAGTGCTCCAATGTTAACGTGCCACAACAACGTAGCTCCAAGTTCTACACAAATTAGTGTTGGAATTCTTTGTTGTAAAAAGAAAGGATTCCCGCTGGAATTTGAACATGTAGGAAGGAACTGCTGATGCTGGTTTAAACCGAAGATAGGCACAGAAAGATGAAGTAACTCAGCGGGACAGGCAAAGAAGGAATGGGTGATGTTTCAGGTCAAGGCCCTTCTTCAGACTGAGAGTCACGGGGAAGGGAAACGAGAGATATAGACGATGATCTGGAGAGATACAGAACAATGAATGAAAAATATGCAAAAAAGTGATGATGATAATGGAACCAGGCCATTGTTAACTGTTGGTTGGGTGAGAACGAGAGGCTGGTGTGAATTAGGTGGGGGAGAGATGGAGAGAGAGGGAATGCTTGGGTTACTTGAAGTTGGAGAAATCAATATTCATACCACTGGGCTGTAAGGCGCCCAAACGAAATATGAGATGCTGTTCCTCCAATTTGCGATTAGCCTCACTCTGAATCTGAATTAAATGGACAATGAAGGATCTGCTTTTGAACTTTGATCATTAATTATTATTTAAGAGTGTGTTAGTATTTTGAGGAGTGTTTAAATTATGTGAAAAAAAATGTATAGATTTATTTTCTACGCCACATTTAAGAAATATTGAAGCTTTGTATCTTTTATTGGATTTTCCAGCATAATTTTAATTTATTTATTTTGACTGAGCTACGTTTTGACAACATTTTCATGAGGTCAATAAATCTATCATTTTACAGACCTTATTCGAATGTGTGTTCATGTTCACAATGCACCATCTGTCTAATGTAAATTAAATTGAAATACATCAACTCGACTCACATGGTTGTGTTGTGAGAGCCACATAAATGTATATCACATGCATTACTGAGCAGATTACAATGCACAGCAGATGCAGAAATGCACGGATAATACAGCTACATCCATTATCTAAAATTAAACCAACAGAAGCTAATAGCTTTATATTGTACTGCTAATTTTCAAATGATTAGTATCGCAAGGGATTATGAAATGAATGGCAGGTTATAAAATAGAAGCCACTGAAGAGTGAAAACATCTAAATGCACTCACCTGCAAGAATTTCAGTCTGTCTAAGAAGTCATGCATGTAGCTACCAAGTGGCTTGAGACTAGGATATGATTTCTTCATCCACATTGCTGGAATCCTTCCTGTCAACATACTCTGCGATACCTCCTCTAATTCAGATGACATTACCACCAGTCCCTAAACAATTGCAGAATATAAAATGTCAAATTTACAAGATTTTGCACGGGCATCTGACAAGAGAGGAAATAACATTTTTTAGAGAGCTACATATAGATGCAATATGTTGTAAGTATTAAAGAACAAAAAGAACCTGGGGTTACCCATTTGATTTCTCACGCTTGAATAAGATGGTTGATTTGTATCATACCTATCTCTACGCCTTCCTTCCATGAGTCTTTGTGTTCTCACCTCATTGTTTATCAGTCTCAGAGCCAACATATTCCAGATATTACCAAATAAGATAGTAAACAAATTAACTTGGTATAAAATCACTGAAATTATTGCACAAGTTTTATTAAGCCTGCAGATTCACAGTTCCGTAAAAATAGTCTCCTTAAAATGGAACTCTCATGCCATGTGTTGCTAATGTTATAACAAATATATTTTGGCCTTCATTGTGAGCTATAAGGGGGAAAATGGAGTGAAGAGCACAGAAAGGCCATTGAATAATTGCCCAGGGGAAATTTGGGTAAGGAAGTGTGCATTTGAGGACTGATTTCCAGAAAGGTAGATGGAAGGAATTTGTGAGGAGAAGATAATTTCAGAGTGCTACCTCAGAATAAGCAGTAGGAGGTGGAGAAGCAAATGCTGGTCCAAATTAACAAAAAGTAATATGAGGATTGATATCAGGAAACATTTCATGCTTGGAATCATAAACACTTAGGAAGGTCTCTTGGGCACAGCGATAAAAACAAAATCAAATCAGCTTCATAGAGAAAGCGTTTGGATAATATAAACAGGATGGTGGACCAAATGATCTACATAACCTGGTTAAAAACATTGTAAAACACCGACCGCATTTGTAGTAAATGATCTGTGGTATTTTGGATGTAATCAACTCCAAGATCCACCAGCCCTTTTGGTCTATAACTTGTTGCGATTAGCCTAGTTCGCTGAATACAACGTGTTACACATTTCAGGTATAATACAAGGCAAGAGGGCAAACTCATTATACATTTGAAAATGTGTATTATATTGCTAAGGATAACTGTACATTGGAAGAAATAAAAGTTTAAAATAATATAATTAATAAAATTTAATAAAATGAAGAATCATTGGATTTCTTATGAGATGAAGGTCATTTTGCTAATAGGGATAGTATGACTACAATATGAAAGCATATTTTATGTTTGATTATTTCTCTCACTATCTTTCAGCAATGTCATCTTATGAGCTGTCTTAACTGGTATTTGACAGAGGCACCGTGCTTCAGTACAACATAGATGGACTCCTTTGCACATTAGTTGTTTGGAACTCAAAAGGATAGGCAACTTAAACTATCTCCTTACTATTAATAAAAACCAAATGTGTATTTTAGTTTAAAATATAAAATATTGGGAACAGCCTTTTGCACAGTGTCCAACTATTAAATATTGAATGTGAACTTTTTTGCGTTCTGATATCAAATGTGCCTTTTTATTTAGTTTTGAATTCAAACAAATTATATCTGTCAATGAAGGTAGTTTACGTTATTCAATATCATAAGCTAATGTTCAAGGAGTGGTTTCTTTATTTCCAAATGGTTCTGATGATTAGTCATTGAGAAGTGGAGGAAAATAAAAATAACCAATAAATAAAAATGATAAATTAAAAAAATTACCACTGTTCATTAATTTAAAACATTGATTTTAATGCATGTTGACAAAGAAAAACAAACAAAAAAATTCAAAAAGTAGAAACAAAGAACTGCAGATGCTGGTTAATCACAAAAGAACATGAAGTGCTGGAGCAACTCAGCAAGTTCGGCAGCAGAAGGGGAGATTTGGGGGAGAGATTTCAGAGGTTGACTAAAATTTGAGAATTCAATGTTCATACCGTTGGGCTGTAACCTACCCAAGCAGAATATGAGGTGCTGTTCTTCCAGTTTGTGTGCGGCATCACTCAGTTACTAAAATATAATGTTTCCAAAACCAAACAGAAGATATTTGCAAAGAAATACGAGTTCTAAAGTTGCAAATCTATTTAGTTCTGATTTAAAATGGCAGTGTTTATTTATACGAACACTAACCTTAATAGCTTTCTGTATGTTGATGCAAGAATCCCTAATTGTTCTGAGCAATATATTGAAACGGCCCATCTCTTGCACCAACACCGTATTCATGCTCTGGTTGTATGTGGTTGGGTATTTTCTCATAGCTGCCTCAATGTCAAAGTCTGCAGGCAGCCTACCAAGGATATCCGTTGACACCTCAAAAACAGTCTCATCAGTTGACTTCCCAGCTGCACCAGAGGTTCGAGACTGTAAAAGTAAACAAATGATGGGCCATCAATGATGGTTTCTCCTATCATAATCCAAGACATAATAATCAATAACTCAGCAAGCTTTCAACTTCAGTAAAAAAGGATTAAACAAAATCAAGCCACAACAGCAAACCTTTAATAACTTGATGTTTTCTGATTGGCTTAGTGCATCTTGAATTGGCTGATCAATGCAGGATTATAGGTGAAAACTTCTTGCATTGTAACTGTTGGCATAGTAATTTATCATGGATATATAGTCTTACAACAGGAAGTCAATGAATCGTAACTGATTACCTCAAATATCTATTGTAATCATTGGATATTTATATTACCAGAAAATAACTGTCAATATCTGTACATATTTGTTAATAATTTCAAATTTGTGAGGATGTTTGATTGGGGTTACAATACATAAATATTCATGAGTGTAATCAAAGTGCATTACCTGTATCTGACAATTTATTCATATATTTGCAAAGGCTGCAAATCCAATCGTAAACGAGGCATGAAACCATATTCATTTTTTAAATAGGCACATTAGTTTAATATATTTAATTAGCTATTGTGTGTCAGGGGTTATGGGGAGAAGGCAGGAGTATGGGGATAAGCGGGATAGATTGATCAGCCATGAGTGGATGGCATAGACTAGATGGACCAAATGGCCTAATTCTGCTCCTATCACATGAGTTTAGTGGTATTTGACAGATTAACGCATTTTAGAATGTCTTTCAGAGTTATATCTATTTCCTGTTATTGTTCTTGTTTCTTTTGCCTCTGTCTTTCAAGTACAATTGATTTGCTTTTAAAGGAAGACACAAAATGCTGAAGTAACTCAGTAGGTGAGGCAGCATCTCTGGAGAACATGGATAGGTGACGTTTCGGATTGGGACCTTTCCTGTTCAGTTAAATCATACGTTAATAGCATCCACAAAATATCAAACCACGCAGCTCCACAGCTCCATCAGTAACATTGTGGAACTATTTAGAAAAGATAGCAATAGAAGAAACTATTAGACCAATCAATCAACCTTCTGTTATAGCAAATGAATCAGTGCACCAGCTGTCAGCTGAACTAACCAGCCAAAGCAATTCCATTTACTGTCATAAGGATAACAATTGCAACCTGCGAAGTAGCCTGATTCAGAAATACATTACTCTAATCATTTTTCCTGAAGGAATAATAGAACATATGACTATTTTCATAAAATGTCAGAATTTGATGTGTATCATTTCTTGTTCGTCAATTGCTATAAGTTGAACTATCTAACTTACACGTTACATTTGCATAATTACAATCTTTAGTAAATGCATAATTTTGGGCATACTCATTCCTGCAATCAACTTTAAAGAAAACTATCTGTGCAATATTGGTGCAAAAGACATGGAACCAATCCTTTTACTATTACAAACTACTTCTGATTTTCATAAAATTCATGCATATATTTTCAAATAATCATAAACTGAAGAAGATATTTCAGGTTCACAATAAAACAGTAACTACCTGTAACGTATGCAAGTATAAAGCTTTATGGCCTAGGTTTTTGCCTGTGGTTGACTCATTACCTACATACAGCCTATTTTTCCCCATTTCCCTAAGACTCATCTTCTAATCCAAAAGGCCTTTCACGTTAACCAAATGATCCTAGAAATGAGCTTGAAAGCTCTAAATGGCAGCAGGATTTTGCGAAACATAAAACATAAACATAAAAGCAGAAAAAGGAAGACAAGCCCTGGTCTTGACAGGTGGCAAAACTCCATCCTCAGAATTGTTTGTTTACAAAATAATCTCGGACTTTCAGAACTTCTTAAAAACATTTAACAACTATTACAAGTATAGCAGCCAATAAAGTATGAACATTTTAAAGCGGTTTTAGAAATTAAATAACATCAACAAGGCTAGATAATTAAAATGTTCGTATCAAATGCCCTCTTTATTTTAAAAATGTCTTCCGCCCAAACTATTTCAATATTAATAAGGTCACAGATCCTGCACCAGGTCTGACCTTGAACAAAATCTTAAAGAAGGTTTCCTTGTGCAAACACTGGGTTATGGTAACAAGCTGCAGTCCTGCCATTGGACTGCATGTCAAGTCCAGCAGAGGAGACCAACATAGTCATTACCAAGGCCTAGGATGGTAATTTTAGGACCTGCAAAACCTAAACCTTGTCTGAAACTTATGCTGAGAAATGCTGGCCATTCCATGTAGTGTTACCAGAAAAGCCCAACAAAATCTGGGCCAATGGTATTTTGAAATATGCTCATTAGTTCATAAGGTATAGGAGCAGAATTAGACCATTCGGCCCATCTAGCCTGCTCTGCCATTCGATCGTGGCCGATCAATTTTCCCCTTTCAACCCCATTCTCCTGCCATCTCCCTGTAACCTCTGACCCTCTTGCTAATCGAGAAGCTATTGATTTTTCTCTTTAAAAACACCCAATGACTTGGCCTCCACAGTTGTCTGTGGCAATTAAATCAACAGATTCACCACCCTCCTCATCTCCGTTCTAAAGGTACGTCCTTTTATTCTGAGCTTGTGCCCTCTGGCCCTAGACTTGCCCACCACTGGAAACATCCTCTCCACAGTCACTCTATGCCTTGAATTGTTTGGTATAATGATAACAGTTCACTTGCATTAAAAACTAAAAGCGTAAAATTACATTGTTTAACTACCAACATAGCAAATGGCCTAAAACTGATTCCCTTATAAAAAGCGTGGACTCTTGGCTCGACGAACTGAGTCTTAACTCCAGAGTATAGACACAAAATCTAGGCTAAGGCTTCAGTGCAGCACTGAGGAGCAATTCAGTGTCAGAGGGACCACCTTACAGATGGAAATAATGTAGATCAAAACAATGTATAAAACACTATGGCCTAGGTTTTTCATTTTTGCGACCCACTGTACATATACGTTTCCATTCTCCATTCACCTAAATTTACCAAATCGAAAAGACCTTTAACCAGCCTAGCTGATCCTGGAACTGAGCAATAAGGTTCTGAGTGGTGGCAAAGCTTAGCTGCAATGTATACCATCTATAAATGCACTGCAGTTACTCACCTAGCCTCCTCCAGCAAGACCATCCAGACCCATGAAATCTATCACCAAGAGAACAAGGGCACTTGTTGCATGGGATAGCAACATCTGTGAGGAACACATTAACTTGGCTTTGCAGTAGGTCATCATTCAGTTATCATTATTGGGTCTAAATCCTGAAACGTCCTCTACAATAGCCCCATAGGAGCACTTTCGCTGCAGAGGTTCAATAAGCAGTGCACCAGCATCTTTTCAAGGCCAATTATGGGTGGACTGTAAAAGCCAGCAATACCCAGTTCTCCAAAAATAAAATGATTTAAAGATTCACTTACAGTTCTATTAAATTGTAAAACATGTTTTAGAACTACATTTATACTATCGCATAAATATTCTTGTCATGACTTTTATCACTGTATGTAATCTGATTTGTTTGCGCTGCTGTTGGTGAAGGTCCAGAGGAGGTTTACGAGAATGATCCCAGGAATGTGTGAGTTAGCATATGATGAGCGTTTGTCGACACTAGGCCTGTACTCACTGGAGTTTAGAAGGATGAGGGGGGGCCTCATTGAAACTTACCGAATAGTGAAAGGCCTGGATGGAGTGGATGTGGAGAGGATGTTCCCACTAGTGGGAAAGTCTAGCACCAAAGGTCATAGCCTCAGAATTAAAGTTGGTTCCTTTAGGAAGGAGATGAGGAGGAATTTCTTTAGTCAGAGGGGGTGAATCTATGGAATTTATTGCCACAGAAGGCTGTGGAGGCCAAGTCAATTGATATTTTTAAGGCAGAGATAGACAGACAGACAGACAGACAGACAGACAGACAGACAGACAGACAGACAGAGACAGACAGAGACAGACAGAGACAGACAGACAGACAGACAGACAGACAGACAGACAGACAGACAGACAGACAGACAGACAGACATTTGATTTGTACGGGTGTCAGGGGTTATGGGGAGAAGGCAGGAGAATGGGGTTAGGAGGGAGAGATAGATCAGCCATGATTGGATAGTAGTGTAGACTTGATGGGCCGAATGGTCTAATTCTGCTCCTATCACTTATGAAAACACAGAGGTTTGTGCCAGGAAGAAAAAACCTTCAAAATAATTAGCTCGCTGACAATGTTTCCAATTGCCACAATTCACCTTCCCATGATAACTTTGTGTATCATCAGCAGCTGATGATCACATGACCACTCGGATGTATTCACAGTGCTGTGCAACGATACTGGCCAAATGCAGCACTCAAGGAAATCAATGCAGAGCACAAATGTAACATTCTGTCTGTATTATAATGAAATGGGGTAGGTTAACTCCATGTGTAGGAAGGATCTACAGATGCTGGTTTATACCGAAGATAGACACAAAATGCTGGAGTAACTCAGAGGGACAGACACCATCTCTGGAGAGAACGAAATGTCACCCAATCCTTCTCTCCAGAGATGCTGCCTGTCCTGCTGGGTAGTTAATTTAATTTAAATTTGGCATCCAAGTATAGATTCAAGGATCCATGCGCCTGCACTCCTAGATCACTCTGCTCGACAACACTCCCCAGATCCCTACCATTCACTGTGTAGGTCCTGCCCATATTAGACTTCCCAAAATGCAACACCTTACATTCCTCTGCATTCATTTCTATCAACCATTCTCCTCAGCACATCAAGCCAATTGCTCAAGATCCTGCTGCAATTTTTCACAACCACCTTCACTATCTGCAAAACCACCCACTTTCCTTCCTACACATAACAATATAGAGATTATATATTTTAGTGTCATTGGTTGAGAAATAAAATGTGATCAAAATGGTAGGGGTGGCTACCCAACCCTGCTTTTATTTGAATGTGCGCCAAATCTACATTTGCTTCAGAGAGTTTATTGTCACATGTACCGGGGTACAGTGAAAAGCTTTTGTTGCGTGCTATCCAGTCAGCAGAAAGACAATACATGATTACAATCGAGCCATTTACAGTGACAGGTACATGATAGGGTCATAAGATTGTGCACAGGTATTTGTCTGATCATTGTACACTCCCTGCTAGCTATGCTTTTTTTTTAAATAGAAATAACTGAAGTAATTGAGACTACAAGCTTGTGTGTGCAATCAAGAAATGAAGTTAATTTGTGTCTCATTTGCTTCATTGTTGGCTTTACTTTGGCTTTTTACGACAGATGGCACAATGGGCTAAGTGTTCGGCTGGCAACCGGAAGGTAGCCGGTTCGAATCCTGCTTGGAGTGCATACTGTTGTTGTGTCCTTGGGCAAGACACTTCACCCACCTTTGCCTGTGTGTGAATGTGTGTGAATGTGTGTGAGTGATTGGTGGTGGTCGGAGGGGCCGTAGGCGCAGATTGGCAGCCACGCTTCCGTCAGTCTGCCCCAGGGCAGCTGTGGCTACAGAAGTAGCTTACCACCACCGAGTGTGACTGAGGAGTGAATGAATAATGCGATGTAAAGCGCCTCGAGTATTAGAGAGGCGCTATATAAATCCCATCCATTATTATTATAACCTTTAGTGCAAGGTAAAGCCAGCAAAGTTCGATCAAGGATAGTTTGAAGTTGACCAAAGAGGTAGATAGTAGTTCAGCACTGCTCTCTGGTTGTGGTAGGATGATTCAGTTGCCAGAAAACAGCTGGGAAGAAACTGTCTCTGTCTCTGGATCTGGTGGTGTGCATTTTCACACATCTATACCTTTTGCTTAATGGGAAAGGGGAGAAGAAGGAGCGCCTCGTCCTTGATTCGCTGAGGCAGCGTGAGGTATAAATGGAGTCAATGGAAGGGAGGTTGATTTGTGTGGTGATCTGGGCTGCGTCCACAATTCGCTGCAATTTCTTGCGGTCTTAGATGGAGCTGTTCCCAAACCATGCTGTGATGCATCCTGATACAATGCCTGATAAAATGATAAAGAGCCCATGCAACCTCTGTTAGAAAACGCCTGTGACAATGCTCATCCCTCTCTTTGTTGCACTGGATTATAGGTCATGACCATTTTTCCCAAGCCTCTGGAGTAGTTCTTGATTCCCAGTCTTTAGACTCAGAACACTAGATTAAATTGGCACTTAACTTCAATTTAGCCTGAGCTGGATGCACTACGGAAACAGTACTGTGGAAGGAGCAAATTGACAGGGACGACAGATTAGTTTACCAGTTTAATTCTGAATCCGAACGGCAAAATGGCAATTTTAAATTGCAGGTGACAAAGACACCTAAGCTGATCTAGCGGTTTTATCCATAAAATACAAGTTGATAATATAAATGGAGCTCAATGAGCTATTTTAACGCGTAGCCTGAACGGAAGAGATGTGCCTCTAACAGAACCAGTAAGTAAACAGTACTTTTTACTATTTATTTCTGGAATGGAGTTAGAGGTATGCTCATCCATGTCAATAAGACAATCTTAGCTCTCACGTGTCTAAAGCTACTCCCTTCCAAGGTAGTACGCAGGACTATATTCATCATTTGTAGGCGCACTAACCCTCAGTGTTACAGGTTGATTGTCTACATATGTCTGCTTCGGTTTTCTGAATACCATTGAGTTTTCCGAATACCATATCTCTACTTGCCTCATTCCTTACCTCTCTCTCCGAATAGATGTTCTCCAGGGATGCTGCCTGACCCGCTGAGTTACTCCAGCATTTTGTATCTTTCCTCAGCTATTGTGGACGGCACGATGGCGCAGCGGTAGAGTTGCTGCCTTCCAGTGCCGCAGACCCACGTTCGATCCTGACTACGGGTGCTTGTCTGTGCGTTCTCCCCATGACCCGGGTGGATTTTCTCAGTGTTCCGGTTCCCTCACATACATAGATGTACAGGTTTGTAGGTTAATTGGCTTGGTAAAAGTGTAAATTATCTCTAATGCGTGTGGGATAGCGTTAGTGTGTGGGGATCACTGGGTAGGTGCGATTCAGTGGGCCGAAGGGCCTGTTTCCACTCTGCATCTCTAAACTAAACTAAATCAAAGTTGCTGACCGTTTTCGCCATGTCCGAGTTTCTACCAGTCCAGCATCCTCTTTATACTTATGCTGTTTTTCATCTTCGGCCTGATTGTATATTACAATGTTTTTCCATATCACCATGTCAATGCAATTCTGAAAGTTGCCTGGCCAAAGTTACAGCATTTCTGTTTATATTTAATGCTTTTTAAAAGTAAATTGCTGTCAGTTTTTTTAGAAATCATTCAGACTGTTGTTAATTACAGAGGGTAAATTCCATCCAACCTGGCTGGAAACCATTAGGAGTTGGAGAATTACCAAGCCATCTGATTGATTTGACCCATGTAAAATTGTCCAGTATTTTGTTTAGAGATAATTATTTTTATTTATTTATTTTATTTAACCTTTATTTAACCAGGATAAGTCTCATTGAGATTAAAAATCTATTTTACAAGAGAGTCCTGGCCAAGACAGGCAGCAGCACAGTTCCACAGTTACAGACAATAATTTTTAAAAAAAACAAAAAAAAAAACAAACAAAAAAACAAAAAAAACAAAACAAAAAAAAACAAAAAAAAAAACAACAGAGAACATATAAATAGAGTCACAGTCAGAACATCATCAAACAAAGCATGTACAGACAGAAGAGCCCGCTTCAACATCATTAAGAAGGGATTTAAATCTGTTTATAGAAACCAGCTCCTTAAGTTTCAGTTCATTCTGCAGCTGGTTCCATGCGAAGGGAGCAGCATAACTAAATGCCCTTTTCCCCAGTTCAGTACGGACTTTAGGTACAGTTAGTAAGAACAAGTCCTCAGAGCGGAGCTGATAAGTTCCTGTGCTTTTTCGAATTACATACTTCTGCAGATAGTCTTATAAATAAGGATATGCCAATGATGGAGTCTGCGGGTGGACAGGGCAAACCATCCAACTTGAGCATACAAAGTGCAGTGGTGCGTGAGGGTTTTAAAATTAGTAACAAATCTCAGTGCTCCGTGGTAGACCGTGTCCAAAGACTAGGCATTTTGAAGATGCATTCATATATAAAACATCACCATAGTCCAACACAGACATAAACGTTGCAGCAACAAGTCTTTTTTTGGCTTCAAAAGAAAAACAAGATTTGTTTCTAAAGTAAAAACC
Organism: Amblyraja radiata; assembly: GCF_010909765.2. NCBI lineage: Eukaryota > Metazoa > Chordata > Chondrichthyes > Rajiformes > Rajidae > Amblyraja > Amblyraja radiata. Next base: position 12,743,190 of record NC_045962.1, on the reverse strand, counting down.
TAATTTTATCTTTAGTTTTTTCACAAGTTGCTGGATATGAGGTTTAAAAGAGAGAGAATCGTCAATTATAATTCCCAGATATTTATATTCAGGTCCACCACCAAATTTCCAGCAACTAGTAGTCCGGGCCCACCTCTTTAATCCGGACAAATTTCCTCCCCCGGCTTGCCCTCCCCCCTCAGCAAATGTGGAGCCTAGGTTGGGTAAGGTGGCCCAATCTCTACCTCATTGGAACATCCACGCCGATCGGCGGGTCGAAATTGCCCCCTGTGATCAGGGCTGTGGAACTCTGGCCCAGCTGGAGCCGGCACATTCATTCCCATCGGCAACTACTGGGGCCAAATGACGGGGCGAATTTCCCACTTGCGGCCAGGGCTCTACATCACCAGCCCGACCAGAGCCGACAGATCCATTCCCCTCTCTCGTTTCCCTTTCCCCTGACTCTCAGTCTGAAGAAAGTTCTCGACCCGAAGCATCAACCGTTCCTTCTCCATTTCTCCAGAGATGCAGCCTGACCCGCTGAGATACCCCAGCATTTAGTGTCTGTCTTCAGTGTAAACCGGCATCTGCAATTCCTTCCTACACAGATCCATTCCCACGGCCGACTTTGCCGGTCGGTATCTTGGCCCCACAAGGCCGTGACCTCTGTTAGTCCAGCAAAACAGATAATCCAGAAAGGGTCCAAATAATGCAAAAAGGCACTGGAGTACAGCTAGTGCCCCAGAATCACCACCCACCAGTCCTGCCGTTCCATGCTTGCCTCGACAGTACAAAGATGCTTTATCACTGGACCCTCAGACACAAAAGTCTGGCAATATCTGAATGCCTTGCACACCGTGGTGTAGAAGCTCTTCCCTTGAAACACCTTTGACAGAAGCTACAGGTGGAGGGAATATTGCCATCTGACATAGAAACATAGAAACATAGAAAATAGGTGCAGGAGGAGGCCATTCAGCCCTTCAAGCCAGCACCACCATTCATTGTGATCATGGCTGATCGTCCCGTATCAATAACCCGTGCCTGTCTTCTCCCCATATCCCTTGACTCCACTAGCCCCTAGAGCTCTATCCAACTCTCTCTTAAATCCATCCAGTGATTTGGCCTCCACTGCCCTCTGTGGCAGGGAATTCCATACATTCACAAATTAGCTGTCATTAATATTAATAAGCTGTCATTAATATTAAATTTCGAAATATTTGAGTCAGAGATATTGAAAAATGATTGAAAATTAAAAGAAAATATAGAATACAATTCGCGACTTAAAATTTGTAAAGTACTTTAAACAAATAAAAGCATTAAACTGATGCAGAATTATTTTTTTAGAAAAAAACTTTTAATTTGTCTGTGCCCGAAGAAACCCATTCATATCAATAGGTTCTTGCCACCACAGGAGTCCAACAGCAAGGTTCAGCAACCCTCCACAAATAAGGTCATAAGGTCATAAGGTGACATAAGGTCATAAGTGATGAGCAGAATTAGGCCATTCGGCTCATCAAGTCTACTCCGCCATTCAATCATGGCTGATCTATTTCTCCCTCCTAATCCCATTCTCCTGCATTCTCCACACCCGTACTAATCAAGAATCTATCTATTGCTGCCTTATAAATATCAATTGACCTGGCCTCCACAGCCTTCTGTGGCAAAGAATTCCACAGATTCACCACCCTCTGACTGAAGAATGTGTCGTCAACAAGTGCTAGACTCCCAGTAACTGCTCACCATCCCAGGATTTGCTTCTCACTGAATGGCTGAGGTCAGGCAATTCCCTTCAGAATCACCTGCCACCGCCAGCACAACTCAGCCTGCAGTTGTGTTCTTCCGTGAGTGATGACTGGATTTACCGTGAGTATTTTCAACTGACTGTCAAGTAATGCACAGGCGTAATGACTGGATGTGTAGAGTCAGTGGATGTGAATGGTCAATCCCACCTCTCCTAGGACCTGGGAAACTCTAGATGTACAGTACACAGTGCGGTCTTCATAGATAAACCATTATTTCATTAAATTTATTCATCAAATTTATTAATGCTTTTAAGATTGGGATAATGGACAGAAAGGGATTAGTAACTATGTGATAGTCCACGGGAGGTTGTAAGTAAACCAGTATTACGAGTAAAAAACATTAACTGTTTGTGCTTGATGGTAAAAAAAATTCTGATGCATCCAAGACCTGTATCAGGTGCAGGTTATTTGCTATTTTTTCTGTATTTCCCACAACACTGAATATTTAATATAAACTATCAGGACCTAAATTTGTAGAGAAACCTCAAGAAAATTACGAAGCAGGTTTATGTGTAAAACAAGTCAATATGTCTTATTGTAACATTGAGAAAACTCCCTGGAAAAACATAGGTGAAGGGTTGAACAAGGTAAGAAATCTGCCCAGTTAAACTTGCATCTGAATCAGAAAGGAGATGAGGAGGCTAGAGAAATTTAGATGTAAAGACATGGATTTAAATGGATTCACCAGGCTGTGTGTAGATAGGATATGAACACAGCATAATGACATTGTCAGAGCTGATCCAAGTACCAAGATAAAGCTCCATCTCATGCAGGGTCATAATAATGAAGGGGAAAGAGAGTCCAGACCCAGCAGTCCACTCCTGACCCCACACCACCATCATCCCACAACAAAAAATAAATACAAATTGACATTTTCAGGGCTTTTTAGCTTATCCCCTTCATGAAACGCATCAGACATTGCTCAGCACACATTCCATATTTTTCCTTTAAAAATATGTCATTCAGCCCAACATATGCAATTGGTCACCCAGTGGCTGATAATTGGAGTCAGTGGGGCAGTAAGCTACCAACCCTATTTTGAGGAAGTTGTCATTCCAGTAACACCGTCATTATCTACCCCTGCAAAACAAATATTCTCTTGGTCTTTTGTTTGACTAAACTAATATGACAAAAAAATATTTGCATTATGTATAATATATATGGTTTAAAAAAGGACAGTTATCGTACACCTTAATCATGCAAATCTAAAATTATTTAAACATGATTTCATCTAGATGGTCATTTATAAGACCAATAAACTGAATTCCATCATTAGACACCAAAAGCTGGAGTAACTCAGCGGGAAATAGGTGACGTTTCAGGTCGAGATCCTTCATTCCGAAATGTCACCCATTCCTTCTCTCCAGAGATGCTGCTTGTCCCGCTGAGTTACTCCAGCCTTTTACCCCAGCCTTTTCAGTTTAAACCAGCATCTGCAGTTCCTTCCTACACAACTAAATTCCACATACTGTACTTCCAACATGCTACTCAGCCCAACTCTTTAACAAGTATACCCCCTTTTATTCAAACTATAACAAGCATCGGAAATACCTGAGTAAGTAGGATACTGTCAAACAGATTATGGGTCTCGGATTGATCTTTGGTGATATCTGCATTAGTGTGCATTCCAAAGATTTCTGGAGTCGGGTTCAAAGGAAGAGTCTTCGTATATTCAATATAGCTGATGTACTGTAAGGAGATTAACAAGTTTATTCAATGGCTACATTTCAGTGCAACTTTTACTTTTTACCGCCATAATTTAAATAATAAACTTTCCAAAAAGTCCAAAAGGAAAGCAAACAGATTGGAATATTTTTGTCTAAACTGTGTTGATATTAATGGTTTAAATCGCTTTCTATCCATCAACAATGCAGATTTACTTTACCTCTCCTTCTGCAGGTGGATAATAAATTCCACTCTGATCAAATGTGTATTTTGGATTTGCAGTAATTTCTTTGTTGTAGAATTTATTAAGAATTGAACGTAGAGTGCGCCGATCCCAGTCATCTGTCACCCGGCCACCGTAGTTACATTCACCTGTCATGTATCGTAAAGCATCAAGGGGGACTTCCTGAATGAATAAACACATGCAGGTGAACCCACTGTAACAAAACTGATCATGACAAATCAATATTTATAACACCACTCTTTTTCAATACTTCTTTTGCTGTACATTCCTGATCATAAATGATTTAAAAAATTGAGGGATTATGCAAAAGTCCACTCCATAAGAATTGATAATGTGCTTCCCCTATATATTTAATATCAGTGACAAATTTCCCAAGTAGCTTGGACAATGGATAAGGTGATCAACTGAGCTGCAGCAATCCTGAAATTTTGAGAACTGAGGCAATTTGAATAAATGGAAGAGAGTAGTTTCATACAAAACTGCTTTGTAGCACTGCTCCTTAATCAAAGAAGGTGAGCCGCCTTTGAATGTAATCAAAATTATGTATTACTGGCTCATTTCCTTTCTCCAATGAATTACTGTAAATTCTCATCACTTTGTATAGCAGTGTTCGATTATACCTTGCATGTATTCTGCAGCCAGGAAAATATGGATGCGTTAGGACTTTGGTAGTTTACCGAGTGGAAAAATATATTGAGATTCTAATTCCTTGAATCCACATCGAAACCATAGAAGCCGGCTCAAGAGGATAGCACGTATCATCAAAGGCCCCTATGCTCTCATCTCACATCTACCATCGGGTAGAAAGTACAGGAGCATGAGAAGTGTTGCCTCCAGTTTCAAGAACAGCTGCACAACCCTAACCGCAACCCTATGTCAGCAACGAATCACTATGGATTTGTATAGGTTGCATTACATATTTCAGTTTGCACTATTAGGGTCTGGTGATATTCGATAATCTATGGTGTTATTGTTTATTGTATATTTATTACTTGTGTTTTTGTGCTAATGTGCCTGTTGTGAGTCAGGAACTACAATGTTGAAAATCCGATCAGCTCCTTCTGGCAAAATGAGGCAATGAAATACAGCTTTCTGTCAGATGTATGCTACTTTATCAGGTTGGTGTGAGGCAGTGAGAAGATTTTCTGTGTAGGCTAGATGATTCCTCACTGGAGTGAGGTAATGCTGGGGCTGAAAAATGCCAAGATATTTGCATACTTCTTGGAAGTGTAGAAGTTGTACTGATTAAAGGCAGATGCATCCGTGGCGCTTTCACGCCCGCGTTGGTTTTGCATACAGCCTGTCACTGCTGGCGACTCGCCAGCAGCCTCACGAGAAGGTCCACCCACAAGAGTTCAGTAACAACTCCAAGGCCAGGCACACTAACTGGCCTTATCTGTACACGGGTTATGATCGGTGAGAATGTGGGTAAATAGAGCTTCTGGAATAAACGTGACACAAGGTGTCTGGCTCAGCTAAGTGTTTTGTTCTTTGCTTTCTGTCGTGGGATTCAGTAGATCCTACACATCTGCTGATGACAGGGGTGGGTAATTCAGGAAGCTCTCACCTCATATTGGTTAATAAACATGTGGAGCTGCTGCACACTAATTCTCAGATCAGTTTCATTGAACTCGTATGGGATATTCCATCCTAGTGGTCCAAATTTACGCCTTTCCTGAACCAGTGCGTGGAAAAAGCAGAGGCCGTATAGAAGCTTTTTAAATTCTGCCTGTCGGGAAAAAAATACAACATGCACATACCATCAACACAGTTCAAATTCTACTGCACCTTTATGTGTTATAGTTACTTTAACTTAATTTATATATTATATATCATATATTTATATATTATTTATTTTCAAGGAAAACCATTGGTTTAAAATATGTATTTTCTATGGGTGAATGTCACAATCTTAAATGGAATCTCAATCTCCACACATCAAATATTTTACTCTTATTTTAAATTTTTATTAGATTTGTTCATAATGTCATAAAGTTTTTAAACAAGTTGTAAATTTTCAAATAATTTTCCCTGGATGCAATATGCGTATAAACCTGAAATTAGTCTAGCTTCAATAATACACCAATATTAATGCATCAATTTTCTCAATTATTCCTTTAATTCATAATTCACTTACACGCTTTCAATTAAGCATTACTCTTTTGGAAGCTCTACTGCAATATCTATGAAATGCTTATAACATGTCTGTTTTCAGGGGTTTCAAATTATAATGGATATCTATATTACTAAAAGTCTGTTCTTGACCAGTTTTGGCCATCTGTGCTGCGATTTCCAAGAGTACGCCGCCACTTACGGCCGTCATTTTTGGCCACCTCGCTCAGAGTCCCCCTCCGCCGCAAGTTTGCCGAGGATTTTTCCCGTCGATGAAAATTGACAGAGATATTAATGTTTTTACAAAATTCCCCATTCTCTCTGCTGCCCCTGCTGGAGGGAGGGGGAGGGACTATAAAACCAGGAAGTGGTGTGCCTCAATCAGTCTCTGCAAGTGGTGTGCCTCAATCAGTCTCTGCAAGTGGTGTGCCTCAATCAGAGCTCTGAATGACACTGACAAATGTCTACAGCACTGTGAGTACCCTTAATTTGGTTTGAAAATGAAAATATGGTTAGAGGTAAAAAAGCACTGCCTGCAAATGGTTGTTTGGGTTTGGGTTGAAGTAAAAAGGCACACTCTCTCACCCCCCCCCCCTCCCCCTCCTCTCACCCCCCCCCCCCCCCCTCCTCTCACCCCCCTCCCCCCCCCCCCCTCCCCCCCCCCCTCTCCTCCTCTCCCCCCCCATCTCCTCCTCTCCCCCCCCTCCTCCTCTCCCCCCCTCCTCCTCTCCTCTCCTCCCCCCCTCCTCCTCCCCCCTCTCCTCTCCCTCTCCCCCTCTCCTCCCCCCGTCTCCTCCCCCCTCTCCTCTCTCCCTCCTCTCCTCTCCCCTCCTCTCGTCTCCCCCCTCCCCTCTCCTCCTCCCTCCACCCCCTCTCTCTCCCTTCTTTTTCTCCCCCTCCTCCCACCCATCCCCTCCCCTAAACCCCCCTCCCCTCCACACACCCCTACCCCCTTCCCTCCACCCTCCCTCCCCGCTCCCCACCTCTCCCCCGCCCCCCCCCCTCTCTCCTCCCGCTCTCTCCTCCCTCCCCTCCCCCCCACTCTCTCTCTCTCTCTCTCTCTCTCTCTCTCCCCTCCTCCCCTCCATTAGCGTGAGGGCGGGGGGGGGGGGGGGGGTGGGGGTAGTTAGTGTGTGACGCTGCATGCCGCCTCCCCCCCCCCCCCACAACCGCACATTGGGGGAACAGACCCAACGGGTCTGCACTTGGTCTAGTTTCATATAAAAACAGAAATGTGTTTTTCCAATATCACGTATAAGCATTGTCAGAAACAGTAATGTCCATTTAGTACCAGTACTTAGAATTTCAACATTGTCAAAGAAAATACTGAAGGCTTCACCAACTTAAATTGATCATGCTGCAATCTGTTACTTAATACATCAATTCACAGATAAACCAGCTGTTACTAGTGTCTACCTAAATGGCAGTAAGTGGATTTTACACTGCATTGCACTGAAGATTGCTTTGGCTATCCATGTGTATATTTCACACAGTTTCAGATACTTCTCTCCAGAAGATTACCATCAGGTTAAAATAAATACCACAGGATATAACTATAGACATTTCTTTAGTCAGAGGGTGATAAATCTGTGGAATTCTTCGCCACAGAGAGCTGTGGGAAAGTCAATTGATATATTTTAAGGCAGATATAGATAGATTCTTGATTAGTACAGGTGTCAGGGGTTATGGGGAGAAGGCAGGAGAATGGGGTTAGGAGGGAGAGGTGGATAAGCCATGACTGAATGGCAGAGTAGACTTGATGGGCTGAATGGCCTAATTCTGCTCCTATCACTTACGACATTATGAAAGAATAGAAATTAGTTTTCCTAATCTTAATTTTTGATCCTCAAATTATGACGAGAGGAAATGTAATGCCGTACATGTCTTTGCATCAAATACTCAAACTGATTTGTTAATCCTTAAGTGATTAAGGTTGTACTGACCGGCTTGCTGCAGCTGCCAAAGAACTCTGGATCGGAAATGGGATCCATGAGGTAGGATCGGATAATATTGGGCCGAAGCCCTTTCGGAGCTTCATTGGTCATTTTTACACCATTCTGCAGGACAGAAACTGGGAAATTTGAAGACGGATAGCTGGTCAGCCACAGTCTGAAATCAGGATGTGTCGTTTCCGGATTCAGTTCCTGAAATAAAATGAGATAGATTAAACAATATAGACTCTTAGCAAAGACCAAAACAAGCCAGATTACACAGTCATCTTTACAGCTGAACATTTTTGACATTGCCAGGCTTGCCAGAGAGAGACAATGCAAACTGGAAGAACAGCACCTCAAATGACAGTGAGGTAGTCTAGAGATGAATGGTATGTACGGTAAATGCTCCAGTTTCAAGTCATATCGCCCATCTCCTCTCTTTCTCCTCCACGCACTCCACACCCCTCCCCTCCCCCCACACTCGGTGTGCATATATTTCTCAAACCCTCTCCCACCACCCCACTGTTCCTTTCCATTCCTCCGTACACTCACCTCCCACCCCCAAGTCCCAATTTTCCCTTTTACCCCCCCCCCCCCCATCTTTTCCCATCAACCTCCCTCCGGCTTTACATTTTATTCCTTTTCTTTCGTTATCTGAAACACTTTTGTCTCCTTTTTAACCACTTGCCATTTGACTCGAAATCCACACATCTGCTTATCTTCCCCCCAGGCTATATTCCACCCCCACCTCCTCTTTCCAGCTTTCTCCCTCCTACTCAATCAGCCTGCAGAATGGACCTGACCCAAAATGTTGTCTATCCATTCCCTCCACAGATGTTGCCTGACCTACTGAGTTACTCCAGCACTCTGATTTTTGCTCGAGTCCAGCTTCTGCAGTCCTTTGATCATTATGTTTTGATTTTAAGTTCACCCGGATAATAATGGCTTGATTTTTAGTGCACTTGGTGTAATTTCTACTATGATGAAATTAGATTGTATATTTATATTCTCTTCTTGAAATTTAAAAAAAGCCACTTTTCATGTTTTCATTAAAGATTTCCTATGTAAATTACAGTAGATGGTAAGGTTTAGATTCTGATTTTTTTTCCGATTTTGATCCATTTCCAGAATTTGGCCACATTAGCATTGAATCAGTGAGCAGTCAACCACAAAGCCACATCTTTTAAGGATAGCTGACTGATCAGGAGGGTGCAACCTCCCTCTGGAAGGCGACTCCGGACTGTCAAAGCCGCCACAGCCAGACACAAAAGCAGCTTTATTTCCACAAGCAGTAGCTCTACTCAACAGCCAAAAGTCTGTAGCCTCCTTTTGCGCTAGTACTTTATTTCATTCTTCACATGTGTAAATTATAATGTTTTATTTTTAATTGTCTACTGTATATCGTGTTGTTACTTGCGAGCAAAGCACCAAGGAAAATTCCTTGTATGTACACACACTTGGCTAATAGAATTTATTCAATTCAATTAAATTCAATTCAATATGTATTACAGCAACCATTTTTGATGAGCTTGCACACCAGCTTAACAGTGAAGAATTGAATGGTCAGGAATAAAAGGCAATTACATCTATAAACAACTGGGTGGCACGGTGACATAGCAGTAGAGCAGTAGCAGCAGAAAACGTTAGTGGGAGTTGTGTACAGGCCACCTAACAGTAGTCGTGGAGTTGGGGATGGCATCAAACAGGAAATTAGAAATGCGTGCAACAAAGGTAAAACAATTATAATGGGTGACTTCAATCTACATATAGATTGGGTGAATCAAATTGGCTGGGGTGCTGAGGAAGAGGATTTCTTGGAATGTATGCGGGATAGTTTTCTAAACCAACATGTAGAGGAACCAACGAGAGAGCAGGCTATTCTAGACTGGGTATTGAGTAATGAGGAAGGGTTAGTTAGCAGTCCTGTTGTGCGTGGCCCCTTGGGCAAGAGTGACCATAATATGGTTGAGTTCTTCATTAGGATGGAGGGTGACATTGTTAATTCAGAAACAAGGGTCCTGAACTTAAAGAAAGGTGACTTTGAGGGTATGAGACGTGAATTGGCCAAGATAGACTGGCAAATGATTCTTAAAGGGTTGACGGTGGATATGCAATGGAAGGCATTTAAAAACCGCATGGATGAACTACAACAATTGTTCATCCCAGTTTGGCAAAAGAATAAATCGGGGAAGGTAGTGCATCCATGGATAACAAGGGAAATCAGGGATAGTATCAAAACAAAAGATGAAGCGTACAAATTAGCCAGAAAAAGCAGCCTACCAGAGGACTGGGAGAAATTCAGAGTCCAGCAGAAGAGGACAATTAGGAAATGGAAAATAGATTATGAAAGAAAACTGGCAGGGAAAATTAAAACTGACTGCAAAAGCTTTTATAGATATGTGAAGAGGAAAAGATTAGTTAAAACAAATGTAGGTCCCTTGCAGTCAGAAACAAGTGAATTGATCGTGGGGAACAAGGACATGGCAGACCAATTGAATAACTACTTTGGTTCTGTCTTCACTAAGGAAGACATAAATAATCTGCCGGAAATACCAAGGGACCGGGGGTTAAATGAGATGGAGGAACTGAGTGAAACCCAGGTTAGCCGGGAAGTGGTGTTAGGTAAATTGAAATGATTAAAGGCCGATAAATCCCCAGGGCCAGATGAGTTGCATCCCAGAGTACTTAAGGAAGTAGCCGCAGAAATAGTGGATGCATTAGTGATAATTTTTCAAAACTCTTTAGATTCTGGAGTAGTTCCTGAGGACTGGAGGGTAGCTAATGTAACCCCACTTTTTAAAAAGGGAGGGAGAGAGAAAACGGGGAATTACAGACCAGTTAGTCTAACATCGGTGGTGGGGAAAATTCTGGAGTCAGTTATTAAAGATGGGATAACAGCACATTTGGAAAGTGGTGAATTCATTGGACAGTCAGCATGGATTTATGAAAGGTAAATCATGTCTGACGAATCTTATAGAATTTTTCAAGGATGTAACTAGTAGAGTGGATAAGGGAGAACCAGTGGATGTGTTATATCTGGACTTTCAGAAGGCTTTCGACAAGGTCAGATTCAGATTCAACTTTAATTGTCATTGTCAGTGTACAGTACAGAGACAACGAAATGCAGTTAGCATCTCCCTGGAAGAGCGACATAGAATATGATCTATATTCTATATCCCACATAAAAGATTAGTATGCAAACTTAAAGCACACGGTATTGGGGGTTCAGTATTGATGTGGATAGAGAACTGGCTGGCAGACAGGAAGCAAAGAGTAGGAGTAAACGGGTCCTTTTCAGAATGGCAGGCAGTGACTAGTGGGGTACCGCAAGGCTCAGTGTTGGGACCCCAGCTATTTACAATGTATATTAATGATCTGGATGAGGGAATTGAATGCAACATCTCCAAGTTTGCGGACGACACGAAGCTGGGGGGCAGTGTTAGCTGTGAGGAGGATGCTAGGAGGCTGCAAGGTGACTTGGATAGGCTGGGTGAGTGGGCAAATGCATGGCAGATGCAGTATAATGTGGATAAATGTGAGGTTATCCACTTTGGTGGCAAAAACAGGAAAGTAGACTATTATCTGAATGGTGGCCGATTAGGAAAAGGGGAGATGCAACGAGACCTGGGTGTCATGGTACACCAGTCATTGAAAGTAGGAATGCAGGTGCAGCAGGCAGTGAAGAAAGCAAATGGTATGTTAGCATTCATAGCAAAAGGATTTGAGTATAAGAGCAGGGAGGTTCTACTGCAGTTGTACAGGGTCTTGGTGAGACCACACCTGGAGTATTGCGTACAGTTTTGGTATCCTAATCTGAGGAAAGATATTCTTGCCATAGAGGGAGTACAGAGAAGGTTCACCAGACTGATTCCTGGGATGGCAGGACTTTCATATGAAGACAGACTGGATAGACTCGGCTTGTACACGCTAGAATTTAGAAGATTGAGGGGGGTTCTTATAGAAACTTACAAAATTCTTAAGGGGTTGGACAGGCTAGATGCAGGAAGATTATTCCCGCTATTGGGGAAGTCCAGAACTAGGGGTCACAGTTTAAGGATAAGAGGGAAGTCTTTTAGGACCGAGATGAGAAAATCATTTTTTACACAGAGTGTGGTGAATCTGTGGAATTCTCTGCCACAGAAGGTAGTTGAGGCCAGTTCATTGGCTATATTTAAGAGGGAGTTAGATGTGGCCCTTGTGGCTAAAGGGATCAGGGGGTATGGAGAGAAGGCAGGGATGGGATACTGAGTTGGATGATCAGCCATGATCATATCGAATGGCAGTGCAGGCTCGAAGGGCCGAATGGCCTACTCCTGCACCTATTTTCTATGTTCTATGTTTAGAGCTACCATCTAACAGCGCCGGGGTTCGATCTTGACCACTGATGCTTGTCTGTATGGAGTTTGTACCTTCTCCCCGTGGGTTCTCTCTGAGACCTTCGGTTTCCTCCCACACTCCAAAGACGTACAGGTCTGCAGGTTAATTGGCTTGGTATAAATGTAAAATTGTCCCTCGTGTGTGTAGGATAGTATTAGTGTCCAGGGGATCGCTGGTCGGTGCAGACTCGGTGGGCCGAAGGGTCTGTTTCCACGCTGTATCCCTAAGCTAAACTAGGTAATGCCCTACAGTGGGAAAAATCTTTACAATGGCTGCATCACCAAGGATGTTCATATTAGAAGTCCTTAGGAACTGGTGCACACGGCAAACTACGATACAAGTGAGTACAAGACGTGTTCCCAACCAATCCAACCTGCACCTACGTATCATAGTTTTTGGGCAAGTTAAAAAACCATTGACACAAGCGAATGAAGGGAACAAATGCTCTGGATCTTATTTGCAAAATCTCATATTTTTCTATATTAATGAGATTTTTAGGCTGTTCCAATAAATGCACTGTTAAGCTTGATATATCTTTGGGCAAAAGTGGGCAAGTAGGGAAACAAAAATCCCTGCATTGGGCTTCTCCTCTTTGATTTATGATAATAAACTGATCAATAATTCTTACCGCACAAACTCGTTCTAAAGTTGCCATCCATGATGTAGCCAGGTGGCAGTTTTGTAATACCACCCAGGAACCTTGTTTCACAGCCATCTCAATCATGTTCATGGCTATCGGCCCTTGACCCTGTCCAAGGGACAAAGAGCTCAACTTGGATCCCCCAAAACCCTGTAGAGATATTCAATGTTAGCCAATAATTTTGAAGCAATGTTTTCATTTTATATTAACTTACCAACACAGCTGAAGATAAATAATATAATATTGTAATATAAAGTGAAATTTTACTTCTCAAGACAATGAAGAACTATTTAATTCAAAAGAAAGATGTATCCGATAACAAGTATTCGTACTAAAATATTTTTAATATAATTTTTCTTATCTAAACAGAAGTTTTCAGTGAGGACAATAATAGATGATACTAATATATACATATTGCAAGATAACGCATACTTAGACCTGTATTGTCTACACAGTGAAGCTCCAGTGTTGTATTCCTGAACTCCAAATATATCACAGTATAGTTCCTTAGATTAAGGATAGTTTTCAGACTGCATATCATTGCACCAAGCGTATTCCACATGGATCCGTGAGAGGATTTGGAAAGCACAGAGGGAAGTGGGAAATTGCAGAGAACGTGCCAGGGTATTCTTGACAGGGCAGAAGCATAGGGAAGTGACAGACCAAACCAATGTTCAGAACTAAACCTTTGACTCCATAGCTCACTACCTAAACAAGGTGTCCTTCCAGGAATTAAACAAAAACACAGTCAACATGGTTAATTTAATTGTCAACATTGTTTTCTCTGAAGAAGGTCTGAAGAAGGGCCTCGACCCGAAACGTCACCCATTCCTTCTCTCCAGCGATACTGCCTGTCCCGCTGAGTTACTCCAGCTTTGTGTGTCTGGTGTTGTTTTCTCATTATGTTTTGGAAATTAGATTGCAATAATTTTGTGAAATTTGAACATCTCGCCTGTGGTCGAACTTGACCGAGATACATCAGAATGGCTAATACATTTGGACCTACCTGATCTTCAGCAAACTTGAGGAGAGCAGCCATTGGGTCAGCACCAGGTGAGAGGATGAATATCAGGGGTGCAATAGCATTACTGTCACCAAACGCGCTGCTCAAATCAAATGGAGGTGGTTCAATGAACCGTCGACCAAGGTTGGCAGTCACATACTCCTGAGCCATTGGAATGAACTGAAGGGGAAAAAATGACCCATTCATGATAGATTCACAGAAGACACTACAAATGAATAATTAAAATATGGAAAATAATAGCTCAGAAATTGTTGTGCTGCGCTATTAAGAGACTTCCCGTGATTGGAAACCACTCTCGGAATATTAAAGGCTGCAATAACTCTTGAGAATTGCTCACATTTACACATTCATTTAAGCATTAGTTTTATGCTTCTTTGAATATTAATAGAAACATAGAAACATAGAAAATAGGTGCAGGAGTCGGCCATTTGGCCCTTGGAGCCTGCACCGCCATTCAATATGATCATGGCTGATCATTTTTATTTTTTAATTTTCTTAAATTATTATTTTTTTTTTTTTTGAGAGATTCAGCATGGAACCAGGCCCTTCGTCCCATCCAGTCCGTGCCGACCAGCGATCCCTCCACATTAACACTCTCATACACCCACTAAGGACAATTTTTACATTTACCAAGGCAATTAACCTACATATACCTTTACGTCTTTGGAGAAATAGTAGCACTTTTACCAAATGGCTACAGCAGTACCAACCATTTATTTAGGGTGCCTCAAAGTCAATGTAAATTGTTTGAGAGATTGCAGAGTGGGGCATTTCCCTATTGTTTCACATTCCACAAGGTATTTACTACATATAAAGAAACCAGGTGTACATTATGGCGGTTTCATTTTTCAAGGGTTGTCTTTGGAAATGATTTATCTGATTATGGCAATAAGACAATATTTGGAAAGTGAATATGCAGTTAGCATCTGATTCCAAATTAAATCAATGGTCCAGAAGTGACTACAATGGTGTCTGCTGGATAGCATCCAAAACTAGCAAATCTTAATGCCTCACAGCCATTTTCCTCCATTGAGTTCACAGGGGAGAACTTGCCTTGCCTGCTCGACTTAAGCAAACCGTTTGAACAATTCCTCAGTGCAAGTACTGGTACAATGCCACTACATCACACTTTGCCAACAGATATGGGAGTCCTGTGGCAGAGCGAGGTTGTGGAAAATGTTACAGCAGCTGTCAGAGACTTTGCACACAATTTGAGTAAATCATGGAGATTTCTCGGGAATAATATGAAAGAAAAGTCAGCAAGTATATATGGAATTTAGTTGAGTTTAGTTTAGAGATACTGAGCAGAAACAGGCCCTACTTGGCCCACCGAGACCGCACTGACCAGTGATCCCCGCACACTAACACTATCCTACACACACTAGGGACTATTTTACATTTATAACCAAGCCAATTAACCTACAAACCTGGATGCCTTTGGAATGTGGGAGGAAACTGAAGATCTGGGAGAAAACCTACGCAGGTCACGGGGAGTACGTACAAACTCTGTACAGACAGCACCCGTAGTCAGGATCGAACCTGGGATGTGGCGCTGTAAGGCAGAAACTCTACCGCTGCACCACTGCCACTACACAATTTCTGGGCCTGCTACTCAAAAACCTATAGTGTATAGTGCCAATTCACACTCAAATTAGAGGCACAACAATGGCAACTGGTAAAAGGTATACTTGGCTTTATTCAAACTTTGAACTGCAGAGGCAATGTACAAGTATTCACAACTTGCACAATGTACCATTTCTTCAAGACATTGGGTAATCAGTTTTGGAGTTGTTCTACCTAGATTTCTCTGAACTCATGATTCAGATCCAGATTGCCCAGGTTCTGGATCCATCTCCCTCCTATTTCTTCTGTTCTGTTCCAATGAGCATCAGTAGTTCAGACTAATCCCCACTCATTTCACCCATTTTTGTCCCATGGCAGCTGGGCAATTGTTGTTGTAGATTGATGGTGCATGTGAGCCAATCACACACAAGCCAGCACCACTAACTCCACCCCTCCATAACACTTATACTAACGCCCCATTCCCGGCACTTCAGTTCGAGTAGCCAGGATGTATTGATAACCTGTTGTCCTAAGTGCTGCTAAGTGCTCTTTAAAGATGTGTTTAAATCACACAATGACTTTGGCTCATGTTTACAGTTGTTAACAGTAACACGGACATTTTCCACTTTACTAGTTGAGTGGAATCCTAGTTATTGGTAATGTGCCAATTGGGCAAAGAGAGGCATGGAACTGATCGCTCCTTCTAGTTAATACACACTAATTTGCCTCATGGGTCTGGTGACCAAGCTTAATCACATAGGTAGCTCACAGACTTAACTTTGCCCACTATTTATCGCTTATTACTACAGTAACAACCATTCAGCGTGCAATTGAGGGCTTGGATTCAATTGGAGATGTCTTAGGGTGAACCCATTGTTGATTATATCATTGCAACTAGATGGCCTGTCCTGTTGCTTCCAGTTTATTAGGCTTCTGGGAACTTGGGTCTTACTAAAAACACCTCCCAATTCATCACTGCTGCTTAGAGAAGCTGAAAGAATGTTACATTGGTGCATTATACCCTGCCTCAGTCTAGTTCATCCTATTATCAATTAATGACTCAGAGATTCACACTTCCAATTCAGGTAATATATGAAGAAAGATCTTGGCCCAAAACATCACCCATTCCTTCTCTCCACATATGTTGCCTGTCCCACTGAGTTACTCCACTTTGTGTCTACAGTTATTATCAGTCAACCTTGGTCATGGTTTCCTAACATTCCCACAGAAGTTGACAGATCATTAACTGTCCTTGAATACGGTAGCCTTTCTAAAACACCCTTAGAAACATAGAAATATAGAAAATAGGTGCAGGAGGCCATTAGGCCCTTCGAGCCAGCACCGCCATTCATTGTGATCATGGCTGATCGTTCCCAATCAATAACCCGTGCCTGTCTTCTCCCCATATCCCTCTCTATTCTTCTGTTCTAGGAAAGTCGTTTTTAACCCTCTTACTACCACTCACCCATCATCCCCACAGATTTGAGACACTTTAATAAATTACTTTCTACCACAAATAGTCAAATGATAAGGATTGGAAATTCAAACCTTGTCAGGCCTCAGACAACGAATTACAAGCATTCTCTGAAAGTTTGCCAGCTTATTTTCCCATTCGCCAGGAAACATCTCTTGATGTGGCTCCTGAAAAACAGAATGTACATTTGAAAAAAGAAAGCATTGGAAATATTCAGCCGGTCAGGAGGAATCTATTGAAGGAGAAACAATGTTAATGGTTCAAACAAGCTAGTTCTTAAGGGGTAAACACAAAATGAAAATGGAGATGCTGCCTCACCCCCTGAGTTAAGCCCCTGTCCCACTTTCCCGAGTAACTCACAAATTCTCCTGAGTTTTCCCCTTGATTCAAACTCGGAGATGCTAGCCGTAGGAACTCGGGGCTATTTCTTTTAACTTGTGGACATTTTTCAACATGCTGAAAAAATGCCCGACTTACCTGAACACAGTGAATATTTCTGGTAGGGTGAGGCAGGGTGTGTTTACAGAGCCATCTTGTCAATAAATAGATAGATAGATAGTCAATAAACTAAGGACAGTCAGAGGGTAAGAAACATGGAAATGGACATATACAACTGTGAAATGCAGTGTCCGAACTGCTGTTGAAACTGGAAAACAAAAGCAAGTAGATAAACACAAAATGCTGGAATAACTCAGCCGGACGGACAGCATCTCAGGAGAGAAAGAATGGTTGACGTTTCGTGTCGAGATAAGCAAGTGCCCAATTTAATGTCTGTCTGTCTGTCTGTCTGTCTGTGTGTGTGTGCCAAAACCACATGCTGAAATTCCGTGATTTTTTCCATTTCGGTAGAGATTTCACTTTTACATTCTCAAATCCGCTCCTCATTAAATTTTGTCGTGGTTATGTACACATTTTTAATAAAATGCTTCCCCCCCCCCAAAATTTAAAAAACAGCTCTCACCCATAGAATGTTGGTGAACGTTCCATCGTGTGATGTCACAATGCCATCCCTCAATCGGAATGGATCTCATCTACATATGCCTTTGCACCAGCCCCAGCCCGCCCCCCCCCCCCCCCCCCCACTCCCCACTCCCGCAGCCTGTGTCGAAGCGCATGATCACGTGTGTGGGAATAGAGAAAGAGGATTGGGGGTGATAGGGAATGGGGAATAGATGTACTGCCCCTACCCCTCTCCCTCCCCACACCCCTCTCCCTTCCCTCCACACTCTTCCCCCTCCCTCCACACTCTTCCCCCTCCCTTCCCTACCCCATCTCCCTCCTCCCCTCCCTCCCCCCCAACTCTCTCCCCCTCCCCACCCCTCTCTCGTCTTCCTCTCCATCTCCCTCTCCTCACGCCTCTCCCTCTCTTCCCCCTCTCTCCCCTACCCCTCTCCCCCTCCCTCCACACTCTTCCCCCTCTCCCTCCTCCCTCCCCCCTCCCTCTATCCTCTCCCCCTCCCCCACCCTCTCACCCCCTCGCCCACCCCTCTCTCCTGCTCCCTTTCCCCTGTCTCCCCTCTCCCTCTCTCCCCATCTCCCTCCCTCTTATCCCCACTCTTACCCTCCCCTCT
Source organism: Amblyraja radiata (assembly GCF_010909765.2). Lineage (NCBI taxonomy): Eukaryota > Metazoa > Chordata > Chondrichthyes > Rajiformes > Rajidae > Amblyraja > Amblyraja radiata. The sequence goes on along the minus strand of NC_045962.1, from coordinate 12,724,805 downwards.
CCCTCACCACTCTTCCCCCTCTCTCCCCCTACCCCTCTTCCCCTCCCTCCCCACTTCCCCTTCTCCTACCACTCTCCCTCTCCCTCCACACTCTTCCCCCTCTCTCCCCCTCCTTCCCCTCCCTCCTCCTCCCTCTCTCCCCTTCCCCCACCCCTCTCTCCCCCCTCCCCCCCCCCTCTCACCCCCTCCCCATCCCCCTCTCCATCTCCCTCTCTCCTCACCCCTCTCCCTCCTCCCCTCGCAACCCCTCTCCACCCTCCCCCACCCCTCTTCACCCCCATCTCCCCCCACCCCCTCTCTCTTGCACCACTCCCCGCTATCCCTCACTCCCCACTCTTCCCCTCTCCCTCCCCCTCCCCACCTCTCTCCCCCCTCCATCTCCCTTCCCCTACCACTGTCCCCCCTTCCCCTCAGCCCCTCTCTCCACCTCTGTCCCGGCCCTCTAACATCCCCTCCCCCCCTCTACCACCCCCCTACTCCTCTCCCCCCCTTCCTGCCCTCCCCGCTCTCCTCCCACTCTCCTCCCCCTCCCTCTCCCCCTACCCCGCTCTCCGCTCCCTCCCCAATCTCACCCCTTTCCTCCTCCCTCTCTCCCCTCCCTCCCTTCTTCTCATCCTCCCCACCCCATCTCCCTCCCTCCCCCGCCTGTGTGTTTGGGGGGTGGTTCGTGTAGCTTGCCCCCCCCCTCCCCCCACAAACGCGCGTTGGGGAAACAGACCCAACGGGTCTGCACTTGGTCTAGTATACTATTAAAACTCTGTGTGTGTGTGTGTGTGTGTGTGTGTGTGTGTGTGTGTGTGTGTGCGTGCGTGCGTGCGTGCGTGCGTTCGTGCGTGCGTGCCTGCGTGCGTGCGTGCGTGTGTGTGTTTATTTGTGGGTGTCAGATTTGGCTTTTGATTCCAAAACCACATGCAAAAACGCCGAGATTTTTTCCATTTCGCTAGCGAATTCACTTTTACATTCACTCATGCACTCCTCAAAACATTTGGACATTTTTATGTACACATTTTAAAATAAAATTGTTGCAATGGTTGCCAAATATTTCAACTACCCATCCTACTGCCATACTAACATCTCTGTCCTGGGGCCCCTCCATTGCCAGAGTGAGGCCACAGGCAAATTGGAGGGACAGCAGCTCATATTCCGCTTGGCTAGCTTACAACCCAATGGCATGAATGTTGAATTCTCTGATTTTAACTAACGTCTATCGACACTCCCCTCCCCTCTCCCTCTCCCCATGTCATTTAACCAGTTCCTCAACTCTTCACATTGTATCCCTCTTGAGTTCGCACCTTCCCCAGCCAAGATTGGGCCCACCAGGGCACCACCCTGAATTAAGTCATTTGTGGCCAAGATATGTCCTAGTCTTCTCGCCACTGGATCTACACCGTTTGTATTCCTTTGTTATCAACACTTCCCCAGCCAACAATGAACCATTGTGGGCTCCACCTTTGATGCAGGCTCAGCTTTGTTCTATACATTACCATACCTCCAGTATCCCCCGCCCTGACTATCAGTCTGATGAATGGTGTCGACTCAAAACGTCACCTATTCCTTTTCCCCAGAGATGCTGCCTAACCCGCTGAGTTACTCCAGCATTTTGGGCCTATTTTCAGAATCAGGTAAAGGCTTCCTAACTAATTGAGCCCATTTACCACTGGTTGTTGAACAGTAGAATCCTTTTCAATCTTAAATTTCTTAGCTGAGGCCATTCTTACAAGATAAAAAATAAGAACTAAACACTATTTGTCAAACTGTTCCTGGCGATTTCACCTGTGTAAAAATATGATTAAACATTTGACAAACACAGCAGATTTTTAGCAGGGCTATAAATCTCTGTATAAGTAGGAAATGCAAAATTGTGCTTACAAGAAATGCTGGTGATGAAAAATGCAGTAACGTTTTGAACCACCCTCAAAAACGTGAAATATTTTGTCGAACTGGACAAACCAGAGAACCCAGACTAACAACAATTTTTAAATTTGAAATTTAAATATGAACACGATGTGTCATGATGAAAAAAATCCAAACAACTGTGTTAGTTAAAGAGAGTAGGAAGAAAATGCAGATGCTGGTTTAAACCGTAGACACAATAAGCTGGTGTAACTCAGCAGATCATGCAACATCTCTGGAGAGAAGGAATGGGTGAGATTTTTGGTCGAGACTGAAAAAGGGGTTTGTAACAAAAAGGCAGATTATTATCTGAATAGTGTCAGATTAGGAAAAGGGGAGGTGCAATGAAACCTGGGTGTCCGTGTACATCAGTCACTGAAAGTAATCATGCAGACACAGCAGGCAGTGAAGAAAGCTAATGGTATGTTGGCCTTCATAGCGCGAGGATTTGAGTATAGGACCAAGGAGTTTAGGGCCACTGTTGTTCTGGGCCCTGGTGAGACCACATCTTGAGTATTCTTGCGAATGAGGGAGTGCAGAGTAGGTTCAATTTCAATTTCAATTAACTTTATTTTTCCGTTAGGAACTTTGGTTTCTGCAGCCATACAACAAAAATAAACAATTTTCCAAGACCACGGGGGAAAATGGAGGAGGACTGGCCAAACTTTGTGCCTTCCACCACAGTGATGAATGCTGTGGTGGATGTTTGTGTTAAATTTTTATTGTGTATCGTGTGTTCTTTTTTATTGTACCGCTGCTGGCAAGTTCATTTCACTGCACTTCATTGTGTATGTGACGAATAAATCTGACTATCTGACTGTATTAAACTTACACCAAAGATCCAATGAGAATGTACTGAGTAGCTGTGGCTGAAAATCAATGCCATGGTCACTTATATACACTCTATGCATTTAAAAAAACTCTGTTACTTTATGGTAACTAATTAATGAGTTTTGATATGACCTTGAGGATAGACAGTAATTTTGTACAAAACATATTTTTCCAAACCTACCATGCTGTCATACACTGCCTTCCATCCATCTAATAGATCCACAAATTGAGTCCGAAGGCTTGCAAACTCTGGAATTTCATCAAGTCGGCAAAACTCATCCCAAGACGCTTTAGGGAGCCATTCAGTTGGATTTGGGTGTGGATTATCCAAGCCAATGCCACCCGTCAGCAAAAAGGTCCATTCCACTTCTTCAATCTGAAGGTAAAGGAAACATTATTAGATATCTGTAATGTTGTTGTAATCTGATTAATGAACTAGAAAATGTATTAAGAACTAAATAAAACTTACAGATTACACGTGGCAAATGTGTTAACAGCGTGACAGCAAATGGAGTCAGTTTGCATTTCTATCTCTTTGATAGGCAAACATTCAGATTTGTAAGCAAATAAATGCTATATTAGTTTAAAATATGCGTAGTATGTACATTACAGTGAAAACAATCGTTGAATGCAAGTTAGTGCAATTTCTTTTCCCACTTACTTATGCAACATTGGATCTGTTGGGCTTAAGGTGTGCCTGAGGATAAAATAATCGAGTTGGTAATGTGAAACATCATCATTAACTAAATTTTCTAGTTCTCTAATGTTCCATTGCTCATGAGTGTCAGTGATGAATTATTGAGTGCTCACAGTTTATTGTGAATCTGATTATTTTCTTGTAGAAGGGTAGTTATTAGGGGTGTAGGGTGCAGAGGCTGGTTTATGCCAATGATACACAATAAACTAGAGTAATCCAGCAGGCAGGTCGTGCAGCATCCCTGGAGATAAGGAATAGGTGATGTTTTGGGTCGAGATCCTTCTTTTTCAGAAGGGTCTTGACCCGAAACGTCACCTGGTCCTTTTCTCCAGAGATGTTGCCAGACCCGCTGAGTTACTCCAGCTATTTGTGTCTATCTTTGGCAGTGATTAAGGGATTGAGTGAGGGGAAGGGAATAGAGGTATCAGACACAGGGCAAAGGTGTAGGGTGGCGCTGAAACAGTTTTTTTCATTTCCACCCTGCATGGCTCTGGTGCATGGTTTAAGCATTCCTGGAGAAGTACAAAGTGGCTGCTCAATGGACATGAAAATTAGAAGCTTCAGAAACCTGCCAGGCTTACAGTTGTGAGCACTTACACAACAGTACTCCACATTTAACTAAGCTGAGTAATTTAGACTTAGGTGCAAGGAAAGGGCCCGTCCCACTTGGGAGTCATTTGAGCGTCACGCAGGTGGAGCGCGAAGATTTTGTGAATCCCAAAATCCTGGGGGGGCACGTGCGACCGCGCGTTACAGCCTACGTCACCACGCACCGTGCGCAAGTAATGCGCACCATGCGCGCGTCGTGCGCCGTGACGCATAAATGATGTCGCGTAAATGACGCGCAAATTACGCACAAGTGGGACAGGCCCTGAAGATATTGCAAAATGCAAAGTGCCGTAGGAACTCAGCAGGTCAGGCAACATCTGTGGAGGAAGCCGGTCAGATGGATTCATTCACAGATGTTGCCTGACCCACCGAGTTCCTCCAGTGTTGTTTGTTTTGTTCAAGATTTCTACAGATGTTGTCTGACCCACCGAGTTCCTCCAGTGTTGTCTGTTTTGCTTATGATTCCTCCATCGGTGTTGCCTGACCCACTGAGTTCCTCCAACATTGTGTGGAAGCAGATTTGTAACACATTTCCAAGGCCCCTTTCACATAAATAGCTCGTGCTTGCAATTGTATTGTGGCAGTTAATATAGTTAAAAACAAACAATTAATAGAGTCATTATTTACAAAGAGAAACATAAAAAAATTGATCTAAAAATATATCCAAAAGCAAGGCTTGAGGATTGGAGGTGTTTCCTGAACTAAAACTTTAGAACTGCATATATGACTGCAAATGAAATATTTGTCTACTTCAGTATGCAGCTAAATTTAATTCTCTGTTTTAAAATCACGCTAATTTTAAAACATTTTTTTCAAGTACATTAAAGGGTCCTTTAGAAACCAACATGTGAGAAGCTATAGGAAATGAGCAAGATCTTCAATGAATATTTCTTCTCTGTTCTTACTGTGGAGAAAGGCATAAAGGTTAGGAAACTTTTCTCAACCCGAAACGTCAGCTATTCCTTCGCTCCATAGATGCTGCCTTACCGGCTGAGTTTCTCCAGCATTTTTGTCAACCTAGGAGACTTAAGACAGTTGATGGAGATGTCGCACAAGAGACTGCAGATGCTGGAACCTTGAGCAAAAAACAATGTGTGGGAGGAACACAGCAGCCAGGTGGCACCAGTGGAGGGAAATGGACAGATTACATTTTTGGGTGGGGATCCTTCTTCAGACAGATAGAGGGGAGAAAGCTGGTAAAGAGAGGTGAGGGGAGAGGGGTGATGGCAGATGGGTGGAGACAGTAACAAAGGCTAGAGGTGAAAAGGTGACATTACTCACCTTTCATTCCATCTGCCTAGGTTGACACTTTCAATATGAACCCCATTCCCGTCACATCTTCCTGTCCCCACCCCTTTCTACTGTCCACAGAGAACATGACTACTTTGTTTGTTCAGCCTTTATTACCATCTCTACCCATCTGCCAATCAATCTTCCTCACCTGAATCCACCTATCACGAGGGCGGCATGGTGGTGCAGCAGTAGAGCTACTGCCTTATTATGGGCCTGTCCCACTTAGGCTATTTTTACGCGACTGTCATAGTCGTAGCACATCGCCGAAAAAACGGTGACTGGACCCCCCTTCGACATAAAATTTGAAATAGAATCATTACTTTAACAACAAAAAAAAACGGCCAGCACCGGCGACAACCTACGTTAACCTGGCGACAACTACGACACCACCTACGTCAGGAGAAGTCAAGCTACGCTCATTGTCGTCAAACCAACCGACTGTCTCCGAAAATCTCTCAACATGTTGAAAATCCAGTGGCGACCAGAAAGATGATACGACTCTTTGGGCGACTGAGGAGACTACTCGTGACCATACAGGCGACCCCCTGGCGACCATGTGGCGACAGCCTAGTTGCCTGGAGTCGTCTAAAAATTTGCCTAAGTGGAACAGGCCCATAACAGTGCGAGAGACCCTGACTACGGGTGCTGTCTATATGGAGTTTGTACGTTCTCCCCGTGACCCGCGTGGGTTTTCTCTGAGATCCGTTTCCTCCCACATTCCAAAGATGTACAGGTTTGTAGGTTAATTGGCTTGGTTATAAATTTAAAAAACTGTCCCTCATGTGTGCAGGGTAGTGTTAATGCATGGAGATTGCTGGTCTATGCGGACTCGGTGGGCCAAAGGGCCCGTGTCCACGCTGTATCTCTAAACTAAACTTGACTGTTGTTACTGTCTCTCTTCCCCTCATCTCTCTTTAGCCAGTGTTCTCCCCTCTGCTCCATCAGTCTGACGAAGGGTACCAACCCAAAACATCACGTCCATCCCACTGATGCTGCCTGATCTGCTGAATTCATGCAGAACTTTGCTTTTAGCCCTTCTTACTCTTGCCTTCACTTACCTCTTACTCTGCATCTTAAAACTCATTTATCCTCAATCTTACCAGTTTTGATTGAGAATCAGTGACCAAAAGGTCAACCCAATCCCTCTGAATACTTGCATGACAACATTCCTTTCATTTAAAGTGTCCCGTTTGAGTTATATTTCGCCTTTGTACTGGGGAAGGAGATTGACTGCATTGTTCTTGGCGAGGCTAGCTGAAAACAATAGACTGAAGGGCCACCTTTTGTGCTGTAAATGTTACCTACTGATAGTAATGCTCACATGAGCTTGGTCTTTTGGTACAAGTAAAACTATGTGAATTCACGTACAGGCCCGTACGAAGCTTTTCAAAAAGGGGGGTGGCATGACAGGATTTGCGGAACCAGAGTTGGTTTACAGGGCAAGGCCAACGAAAGCCCTTGCATTAGTAGAAGTAGTGGTAAATGGCAATATACATTCAGGAGCACCTGTTCCGTTGTATTGCACAATCCGCAGGCATTGCCACTTTCATTTTACTGCACATCTTGTATGTGTATGTGACAAATAGACTTGACTTACCTTGACTTGATGACAAGTGATTTCCTGTTGGGGGGCAGTGTTAGCTGTGAGGAGGATGCTAGGAGGCTGCAAGGTGACTTGGATAGGTTGGGTGAGTGGGCAAATGCATGGCGGATGCAGTATAATGTGGATAAATGTGAGGTTATCCACTTTGGTGGCAAAAACAGGAAAGCAGACTATTATCTAAATGGTAGTCGATTAGGAAAAGGGGAGATGCAACGAGACCTGGGTGTCATGGTACACCAGTCATTGAAAGTAGGCAGTAGGCATGCAGGTGCAGCAGGCAGTGAAGAAAGCGAATGGTATGTTAGCATTCATAGCAAAAGGATTAGAGTATAGGAGCAGGGAGGTTCTACTGCAGCTATACAGGGTGTTGGTGAGACCACACCTTGAGTATTGCGTACAGTTTTGGTCTCCAAATCTGAGGAAGGACATTATTGCCATAGAGGGAGTGCAGAGAAGGTTCACCAGACTGATTCCTGGGATGTTAGGACTTTCATATGAAAAAAGACTGGATAGACTCGGTTTGTACTCGCTAGAATTTAGGAGATTGAGGGGGGATCTTATAGAAACGTACAAAATTCTTAAGGGGTTGGACAGGCTAGATGCAGGAAGATTGTTCCCGATGTTGGGGAAGTTCAGGACAAGGGGGTCACAGCTTAAGGATAGAGGGGAAATCCTTTAGGACCGAGATGAGAAAAACATTTTTCACACAGAGAGTGGTGAATCTCTGGAACTCTCTGCCACAGAGGGTAGTTGAGGCCAGTTCATTGGCTATATTTAAGAGGGAGTTAGATGTGGCCCTTGTGGCTAGGGGGATCAGGGGGTATGGAGAGAAAGCAGGTACGGGATACTGAGTTGGATGATCAGCCATGATCATATTGAAATGCGGTGCAGGCTTGAAGGGCCAAATGGCCTACTCCTGCACCTATTTTCTATGTTTCTATGTAGGCAAAAGACGCCATCCACATGATAGCTATATACAAGCCAGGGGTATGCTCGTAACCAGTCAGGATTAAATCTTCGCCAGCATCCATTCTTATAGAAGGCACAATATTTGTATGTACACAAAAATGCTGGAGAAACTCATCGGGTGCAGCAGCATCTATGGAGCGAAGGAAATAGGCGACATTTCGGGCCAAAACCCTTCTTCAGACTGAACCTTCTTCAGTGTACCTTCGATCTTCCAGCATCTGCAGTTCCTTCTTGAACACAATATTTGTATGTTGGACCCAGTTTAAAGTGATTCTGTACGAGGTACAGCTTCTGAGCATCTGAGAGGTTGGCAATAGCTTTAGCAGCTTCTTCTTTGGTTGTGGTAGAATTAAGGAGAACTAGACCAAGTGCAGACCCTTG